>NC_063163.1:25288380-25553380 GCF_023159225.1 Perognathus longimembris pacificus | reverse complement strand
GATGATACTATTAAGATAAAGAAATACTATTCTAGTAAAGAACAGAGCACCACAAAGCAGAATAGAGAACTTTCACAGCCCGGTTGGTTTTGTTTTTCACCTACTTAATTTTCCAACAACTTTTACTAATTAGTTGTACCATATTGAAATACTTAACTCTACTGAAGTGTACTACTGTAAATATGATATTCAATAGTCACAAAATAAATACTTGAATATTCTAAAATGGCAAAAACTAAGATTATAGATTTATGCATTGGTATTTTAAAAAGTAGAAATATTCAATAATTACAAAATTATGGATATTAATTTACAGGCAAATTAAGAATATTCTCAAAAGTGTTAAAACTAAGAGATTAAGGACTAAAATCAAACTGAACATGTGAAAAATCGACTGTAGCATGTGGGTAACGTGTACATTGTAAACCAAAATAAAATCCATTGATGTCAATCTTACATAAATAACTACTGCTTATTCCAGTATTTTGAGAGACAGTGAGCAAATGTTATTGCTCCTAACAACCCAAAATGTACTAGAGTACTCAGAATGCTTAGAAAAGTTAAAAGATATATTCGTTCTCAAGCTTTGCTGCATATTGTATCAGGGTTTCTCAGCAAATCCTTGAATAAACTCTTCATTTTAATTAAAGGACACAACCTTAAAAGTATTTCTGTTTACACATGGACATCTGCAGTGTCTATCACTTCTTCTTTTTTTTTTTTTTTTGGCCAGTCCTGGGCCTTGGACTCAGGGCCTGAGCACTGTCCCTGGCTTCTTCCCGCTCAAGGCTAGCACTCTGCCACCTGAGCCACAGCGCCCCTTCTGGCCGTTTTCCATATATGTGGTGCTGGGGAATCGAACCAAGAGCTTCATGAGTAGGAGGCAAGCACTCTTGCCACTAGGCCATATTCCCAGCCCCTATCACTTCTTAATATGCTAACTAACTTTCCATATTTATATGTTGAATGTGCTTTAAAATCCCCCTAATCTCTAAGCCTCACTACACTGCTCTGTATTTTAAAAATCAAAGAGAATTCACTTAGCAGTTAGTATTTCTAAACTCTAATGATGGAAAGCTTCTCCTTCCAGCTGATGGAGAGTTCTAAACATAAAATGTTTAAAAATTACTGATTGAGGATCAGGAAAATGTGGTACATATACACAATGGAATTTTATGCCTCTATCAGAAAGAATGACATTGTTCCATTTGTAAGGAAATGGAAGGACTTGGAAAAAGTTATACTAAGTGAAGTGAGCCAGACCCAAAGAAACATGGGCTCTATGGCCTCCCTTATTGGGAATAATTAGTACAGGTTTAGGCAAGTCATAGCAGAGCATCACAAGGCCCAACAGCTATACCCTTATGAACACATAAGATGATGCTAAGTGAAATGAACTCCATGTTATGGAAACAATTGTTATATCACAGTTGTAACTACTTTCAACGTCCTATGTGTATCTGTAGCTTCTATTATTGATGATGTTCTTGTATCACCTTCCTGTGGTTGTACCTATACTATCTCTGTAATCTTATCTAAATATATTGGAAACCGTGTTTACTGGTATTGGAAGTAGGAAATTCAAAGGGAATACCAAATTTGAGAGACACAGGGTAAAAAAAGAGAAACAACTACAAAAGCAATACTTGCAAAACTGTTTGGTGTAAGTGAACTGAACACCTCTGGGGGGGAGGAGGGAAAGGGGGGAGGGAGGGGGGTATGAGGGACAAGGTAACAAACAGTACAAGAAATGTATCCAATGCCTAACGTATGAAACTGTAACCTCTCTGTACATCAGTTTGATAATAAAAGTTTGAATAAAAAAAAGAATTGTAAAGCAAAAAGAGTATGAAACTATAACCCCTCTGTACATCACTGTGACAATAAAGAATTTTTTTTGAAAAGAGAAATAAAAATTACTGATTGAGATTTTAGACCACAGTTGGGGACTCTTGCCTTACAAATAGCCTTTGATATCTGTTTTAGTAACAGTGTTTTCTTAAAAATCATACATTTTGAGCGATGTAGTTGGTGGGCAGAAAATTACATATAAGAATTTCTAAAATTACATGAATATATAATACATTTCTCTACAAATGTCTCTAGATAAAATTACTTGTTTAATACAGATATGAGGAGTAACAAAGTTATGGGGCTCTTATGAGGGACATGATAAATGTGCTCAAGAAACAAAAAAATGTTAATTTAGTAGATTCTATCAGTCTAGAAAGCAGGTGAATATTTACTGCTAATTCAGTATGCTGATAAACAGATAAAAACAAGTTTCTGAAAAAGAAAAAGCAACATAAAACAAAACATTCTAATAACATCAAATTCCATAAAAATTTCCATAGTAATATATATGTGCATACATATATACATACACATTTAAAATTAATAGTAGATTCACATTTCCAGAGAAAATGTTAACCAGGGCTGGGGATATGGCCTAGTAGCAAGAGTGCTTGCCTCGTGTAAAAAGGCCAGAAGTGGCGCTGTGGCTCAAGTGGCAGAGTGCTAGCCTTGAGAAAAAAAAAAAAAAAAAGAAGCCAGGGACAGTGCTCAGGACCTGAGTCCAAGCCCCAGGACTGGCCAAAAAAAAAAAAAAAAAAAAGAAGAAGAAGAAAATGTTAACCATATCCTTTCTTTTATAATATACTTGTAAGAAATATTAAGAATTCTTTGAGATATGGTTAAGGCTTTTGTTCTGACTGAAAACCATTTACAAAACCTTGATGTGATAAGAAGTATCATTAGTAATGTAGTAAGCTTTTCTTCATGATGAAAAAACGCTTCTCTATATTCTGCTAAAAGAAACCTTCTAAAGGTCAGATAATTCCATCTTTTGCTTGGCTATCAAATATTAAACAATGTAGTCTTCACAATAGTTTTAACACTAGAACAGTTTTAACACCATTCTATTTCTTAGGTTCTTTTAGTAATTCATCTGATAGTATGAACTCACAGTTTTCTTAGACCTTTTAAAGTACATTAATAACTCCAAGTTTACAGGCTCATAGTGGATCTGTATCAGTGAAGAAAAAACCTTTCACAGAACAAGAAAAATACAATGGAGAAACTGAAGTAGGACATAAGAACAACAAAAATGGGAATCCTAGATCAACCTATTGAATTATTTAAAAAATTATCAGGGTAGTAAACTTACAGCACTAACAAATGAGCAGATGGAGAAATAAAACTCACAACATATGAAAAATACTAATAAAAATTATATATCAACTCAACACTCTCATGCCTTTCTCTTTCAAAGTGCTAGAGAATCATTAAGTCCTAATATATTGACTTCAATTGTGCACCATCAGGTAACTTCTTTCATGTAAATCTCATGCAAACTAGCTAAATAGCATCTGTCTGAAAATTTCACCAAGAATCACTCATACTTTTCTGGAAAGCTTTACAAGTTAGATGATCCCTTGTGGAAAATGGCTGCTTATCTCATACAATTAGTCATTATAGTCACAAATCACTTAGGATTTTAACTTTTACAAATTTTTACTTATTACTATGCTTACTTTCATACAACTCAGTTTTTGATTGATTACAAGAAGTGCAGAATATCTAATGTACTTGCTTTGTTGTGAAAAAGAGCTCACAGATGAATGAGAATTAACAATTTATAGATGACCTGGTTTAGTGATGCACAGTATGAATATTCCTTCACTTTATGAATAACACAGTATTAATTAAGCAACTTAGAAAAGTGACCATTCTCAATGATGCCTAGATTATAACATGTCAATACTAGAAAGTGTTGTCATTCTCTCACTGATGTTGCAAGGGGTAGATAATTTAATCTGTAGAAATTCCTTAAAGGATTTTATTAGAACACATTTTACTTTTAATTAAATATATTTATGTAAGCATTTTTACTTTTTTGAGCACAGTATTTGGGGAAGAAAATAGCATCTCTCCCTTCATCTCACTTTAAGCATTTCTTTCATTTAGTTAACTAATACCCAGTCCTTTTGAATACCCTTAGGACAAATGACTGCTTGAGCCCCTCTTACAAGTGTATTTTTCTACAGTACTGAGCAGTGAACCCAGAGTCTCAACTAGGCAAGTGTAGCATTGATGAGCTATATTCTCAGGACTCCAAATTGTTAGTCTAATAAAATCCCATTATAGTTATGATGTGAAAGATGAGCAAGAACTCAATCTACATTCATAAAAGAAATATTAATGTAACATAAAAATGGGCACTTAGATTCACAATACAAATCATTTGATTTGAAAGCATAAATTTCTAATAAGCATACCAATAAATATTTCAATTTCTTTATAAATATTATACTAATAAATATTTCAATTCATACTAATAAATATTTCAATTTATTTATAAAATTTCTTTATAAAATTACTTCATAAACTAGGATATAATATGTACATTAGAATAACAGAGATTTTATTAATGAGTTAGTTCCATGCTAACAAATGTAGTTAGGAAACTTGAAGCTTAACACAGCATACTGTAATTTAGTAAATATGCTCCTGAAATTACTAGTATATCGATTGTTAAGGCTAACTTAATACTATTTCCTCAGGGATCCAGCCAATGACCTTGTAACTTTAAGCCAAAAAAGACTTCAGGTAATCTTTGTGTGTTGTTCCACCACACAAAGAAAATAATAAAGACCCTGAAGTCATAAAGAAAGACTAAAGGAATTGCTTTGGGGATTCAGGGATTAGGATTAGGACAAATAATTCTCCTCCTTCAAGAAGATACTGGGTAGCAGAAATGGTGACTTATTTATGAGAATGAAAGTGAGAGGGCCAGAGTTCTAGGTCAGCCAGGGCAAAAGTTCAGGAGACTCCATGCCAACTGCAAAACTAGATAATAGTGGTGACTATCTTTCATTCCACCATGGAAAGCAAAAATAAAAGGATTGTAATCCAGAATTTGTTAGGCCAAAAGCAAAACCTTATTTCAAAATTAGCAGAGTAATATAAAGCTGAAAGAATTTCTCAACAGTTAGAATATACAGAATGCAAGGTTCAAAAAAAACTGCTGCTAAAGAGAAAAATAAATACTTGTGAAATTAAATTGTTACCTACCTTTGTATAAAAGAAAGGCCATAGTTCTTAATTCACATCGCCTTCTTGTTGAATAGGCTTAATTTCTTAATGCATATTCTACATTTTAATACTGTTTCTATGTCATAATTTAGCATAACATAGAAATAGACCTCATTGTGTGATTGCTATCAAGTTTATACATTGAATAGGAACAATAAGGCTACGTAATCATAAATTACCTTTTTCAATATGCATCCGTTTTGAATCATGTCCCATGTCATGACCAGCCAAATCTCCTTCCTTTGGCCCTGGGAGGATATTTGGTGATAAACCCATGAGCATCTGGTTCATGGACAATCCATTCTGATGTACAGCTGTTAAGCATAAAATAAAAGAACAAATACAACACCACCATAATACAAAATGATCAAGTAAATACTTCCACTCTCAATACTAATTGATAGATACGTAGATATATTTATCATTTTAAAAGCACTATAAGAATGAATAACAATGAAAATATTGTAGAACAAGCAGAAAATACTAAAAGTTACATGATTTCATAAATAAAAAGAAATCATATTTATTTTTACATAGTATAAAGTAACATTGGTATATTTATAAATAATATACTAATATAACCACTACCAATAAAATCTCCAATCTTTTAATCTAGTATCAAACCAAATTCTCTCTCCAATGAATGATGGGTTGTTTTTTCTCTGATTACAATCATAGCGTGAGAGTGCTCTTTCACACTGTAATTTCAAAATGTAATAAATTATATTCTTGTGAGCTAAAAGGAAAATAGTTTTCTATAATTGAGTTACTGTGATTTAACTTCAGTACTATTTTACTATCTATCTATTTTATTAAACTATCTATTCTAGTCAATATTACACAGAGTATAATAAACATACAAGTATTTCTTTATCATTTGATTTGGAAGTGGAATTTGTAAATAAAACTGGTCAATTAATATCTACTGAGTGGCTGAGTAAAATATAAACAATAAGCTCTTGTTTGAATAATTAGCAATAATCTGTCACTACTAAGATGAAACACTGTCACTGAAGAGATGATCTATTATTTTTCTTATAACCGAGACTCAATCTAAACTCATATGATAAAATAGCCATGAAAATCTTGGAATTTTGAAAAACCTGTTTGTAAATCAGTCCAAAATCTTACTTTCTTGGGAAAACAGAAAATGTTTAACTATATCATAAGATCATTATGCAAAAATAAATCCTTATATATGATAGGGATATTTTCAAAGAGACTGTCTTAAGTCTGAGACTGCCCAAGTCTCAGAAGCAAGTAAGAATAATTCACAATGTGGTTGAGAATTTATCTGAATTGTTTTTAAATAACATATTGAAAGAAAGAAGTATATATGTGAAGATGCAAGTGGGCATATTGCATCACTATGGACATATTTTTATCTAAACAGTTATAATAGTTCAAGCATATAAAGATTTCTTTTTGGTTCCTTTCAGAATTGTAAAAAAAAAAGACAGTTATTAACAAGGTAACATGAATGTATGTATAAAAAGTATTTAGAGTAGGGATTTACCAACCTTCTGTGTCATTATTAGTTTGAGAATGGTTATCAAGTGTCTCATTTTTATTTATCAGTTAACATAACTTTGTTGAACTTGGGAAATAAGTTTAGAAAGGCTAAGTAAACATTTGCATTTAATATTACATGTAAATGCATATTTGTGAATAACTGGCTATTTTATTTGTAATTTATTGCACACAATTCCATATGATTTACTAACTCCAACAGTTTGAAGAGTTTGATTTTTGCCTTATGCAAACAATCCTTTACAACCTAGGGAGAGCCTCCTCCTTTATGGGACTATTTTCAGTAGCCAACTACTTGTAGTAAATTCTGCACCGCTGAATGAAATTTAAAGTATAAATAGAAAATTGAAAATTAATAAACTCTAGGAATAACATTCTATATTTGTTTCCTGTGCTAAGTCATTCTCTTGAACTCTTGAGCAAATACAAAGTTGTGTGTTAATCGAGTAACCTTGTAATTTATTATTATTATTATTTTGGTTATGAGGGCAACAGACATTGGGAAACTAGGTTTAAATTCAATATGGTCTACTTTAAAATTGTAAATATATGACAACAATATACATTACTAATTATTAAGAAATCACATCTTACAATTAAGCCAATTTAAAATTCCCATGTCAATATAATAAAAGTCTGATGGCTTAGAAATACCTTTCAACTCAATCTGTTGAATTTACCTTCCTTTATTAGCCTTTGTGGATATCTTCAGTAAAGCAGCTATGGCTTTTTTTTTAAAAACTACTAAATTACAAAAAAAATCGGCATAGGTGAAACTGAAGGAATGAAGTTGAGTGGTCTACAACTAGTATACTCAGAGACAGGCTTTTAGCAACTGTCCACTTACTTCAAAACTAATCTAACAGCTTCCTTACTTTCTCTACCTGCTTCATAGTTCATATCTTTATGTGACGCATCATGGATTGGGAGTTTATTTCAGAACCTGTTCATGTCATATCATACTTCATGATATCCCAAATGGGGAACCATAGTTTTGAGAGATGGCTGGCTCTTGCTACCGAGTTTCTCAGCATGATGTATCTGAGAACTACTTGGAATGAGGGCATTTTGATTAGAAAACCCAGCTGCACCTAATAAAGCTGAAAATGGTGACAAGTAAACGTATGAGACCTACGGATTCTGTCAGAAGAGCTCTCAGTCCTGGCGGGGGAGCTGGACACACTGCTGCTACGATGGGATGAGGGGTGACTGCCAGGCCTTCGCCCCTCCTCCAGAGATGGGGCAGGAGAGGGGCTGTCAGGAACACGCTCCTACAGGACCATGGGAGGGAAGAGAGAGGGGAGGAAGAAAAGGGAAAGGAATTCACTGGATCTTGAATTAATGAATGCTCGTTTATCTTAATTCAGTAAGGAATGCAAAGAAGAAAGTAACATTTGACTCTACTAGAAGACATCTTATATCTAGAGCAAAGCCTAATATTGAGCCAATGTCAAATTCTTTAGTCACCACCTATATATGTCTAAATGTCTTTCTTAATAAAGTAGAGAAGGAATGGTTAAGAGCAAGCAGGTCAGTCTGATTAAAGTGTTGTATATAAATGTGTGAAATGTCATGATAAAAGCTCTTTCAACAATTAACATGTTCAGAAAAAAGAATGACAGGAAAGTATACAAGTCCAGTCCAGCGTGTGGGCACTAGTACAAGGAGGAAGGCAAATGGAGAGGGTGAAGTAAGATAAATATCATCCATATACTTTAGGTACTTGCATGAGAATGGAAAAATGAAGCTGGTTGACACTGATTAGGGAAGGCTAGAGGGAAAGTAACAGAGGAGGGGGGTGTGAGAGAGATCAAGGTACATTGTGTGCGTGCTTATAGATATCAAATGATAATCAATCTCTATACGCGTAATAAAAATGATATGTGGAAAATAATTTTTGATAAGTTTAACTGTTAACACAGTTTATACAGGATTATATAATGTGTATATGGAAGAGAAAATAGTCACATTGTTATAAAGATGGAATCTTCCAAAGCAAATAATAGTTTTAAAAAAACACATTAATATCTACCATGATTCTTCAATATTTGTCTTAATTCCATTAATAATTTTATTTGCAAATGGTATATGTTTGACTGAACAGAGATAAATTACAATCTAAAAATAAATCTCTTTAAAATCAAATTTGATTTTTCTGTCATAATAGAGTCCTTAGCAGTGCTAAAAGAAAGTATGAGGCTGTTTTTTTTCCTTAGATACTTATTTCAGAATAATGTAAATAACTATTACTTTAACATTTTTCACATTAGTGAGAAAAATTTCTCATTGGTCAGAATATTTGTCAAAGTCTCATATAGTGATGCCTATAATTCATGAATTATTGACTTATTCTTTTATATATCCCAAATTCTAAAGATTATATACTAAACTAAGTAAAGCTAGACTATTATTTTGATGTAACTACATTGTAAAAGCAGTCTCAGGCTAATTAAATATTAGTATAATTGTAGTACTTAACTTAGCTTACTTTTACTTTATTGTAGTTTAATATTTAACAACAAAGAATACAAAGACAATATTTAATGCTTTTATTTACTGAAATAACTTATGCAAATTTCATGATTTAAAAGCTTAATTATTCATTTGAAACTTTCTATAAATTGAGGCACAGCATATTCAGTCATTTCACTTAATGTATAATTTCAATCTTTAGTACGTGATGTATTGTTCTTTGAAGAATTTCATTAAAGTAAAATCCATTGAGCAAGTAAGATTTGAATACTTTGTGTTTTACAATAAATTAATTTATTTTAACAGCTTAATTCTTTTATCATGTTTATATGCTTGCCTTCCTAGAGTATTCTATAAGATGGAGAATAATGAAGACAGTAAAGAACTGCTTAGCAAAGAATCCCATAATTATTACTGAAACAAAATAGATAATGAGTTGTATTCAGACACAATAAGAGAGAAGACATTGGAAGTTTATAGGGTAGCTCTGTAAACTGGATTTATCATTTCATTTGTGTAATACTTTTGACCTCCAAGATGGGCCTAAGAAAACCAGAATGGAAAAATACTTAATTTACTACGTTAACACCCTGCTACTTCAACAACTCCGCCAATCAATAAAACACACTCTTTTGCAATGTTCCATCTTTATAAGATTCACCACAATAATAAATGAAAATTTAAAGGGTGTCCTCTTTCACTGAAGAAAGGTCAAACTAGTAAACTAATGGTAAGAGAATTACAATAAAGGCAGAAGTGAACTAAGTGACATTCTGTATCTGTGAGCATTCTGAATCTAGGATGGGGTTCAAAACTAGTGTACTCTAAAATACTAAAATACTGTGTCTGTGATCATTCTGAATCAAAGATGGGGTTCAAAACCAGTGTACTCTAAAATGCTAAAATACCAAATATTCTGTATTATACATGTGATTAGTTAAATCTCTTACAATTTGCATTAGTTCACCTGTCCTTACACAAAACAGAAAAAATACATTTTGAGTAAGTATGATCACCCCATTTTTCTAAACCAATATCTTATTGCTTGTTTTGTTATTGTTTTCGTTGGTAGTGCTGGTGGTTGTGACAATTGCACTCAGGGCCTTGGGCACTGTCTTTAAGCTTTTTATACTCAAGCATACTTCTCTACCACTTTGAGCTACAGCTCCACTTCCAGTTTTCTAGTGGTTAACTGGAGATAGGAGTCGCACAGACTTTCCTGCATAGGCTGGATTCAAACTACCATTCTCAAATCTCAACCTCCTGAGGCGCTAGGTTACAGTCAACAGCACCCAACCTAGCTTAACTCTTTTTGAATTAATTAGGTTTTACCTCTGCCTTGTGAGTTCAGGGATTACAGACATGAGCCATGATGCCCCACACAGTACAAACTTAATGAAAGGTGTGTGACATCACACCTGTAATCCCAGCCTCTAGGGAGGCAGAGACAAGGAAGACTTTGGTTCAACGCCAGCCCAAGGCAAAGGGTTAGTAAGACAAACAAGTTGGATATGATGTTTCATCTCTGTTTTAGTAATTACACTTAACGAACTTGGCCCCAGGCTAGCCCAGGCATGAAGTATGAGAGCTTATGTGAAAAAGAAAGCAAAGGAGAGCTAACTCAAATGGTAGAGTCCTTCCTACAAGAGCAATAAAGATGCCTTGATTTCAAAATCCAGTACTTGAATGATGGAGGTGGAGTTCAAGACTGCTTCCTTTCCACAACCAAGAGGAAAAAAAGGAAGGAGAGGGAAGTAAGTAAAGGTGACTTCTGACCTGGACAGTGTTGTCACTCATTGGCATTACTCTATGTATGACAAATATTCACAGTCCACTTTTCAAGTAGTAAGGCAGGATGTGAGGGTGATCTGGCTGCGACATCTGTCACCCCATTGAACGCCAGGGTTGATTCGGTTGATCTGGCTGGCTAGGTGGGTGTCCCCTTCCTCCCTCACCGCTCCGTGTGCGTTCCTCCCTAAGCTGCGCACTAGGTCGAAGAGGGTGACCAGGACCAGTCTTTGGTCAAGGGTATATGAGTAGTTGCGCGCCCCTGCTAGAACCTCCAATCAAGCTCTCAAGTAGTAAGGCAGATTGGATATTCTTAGAGAATAAAATAACTATGATATTCTCCCGTACGATGCGCTTCATAGGTCTAAGTCATGGTGACATTTCTCTGCTTCTTTAACTTCCTAAGTAATACTTCCACTTGGGACAGTATGCCCTGTGCTTGGGCGCTTTTTATATTGCCAGCCACCACTGACAACAACGGCCAGATTCTGCACTTCATTCAGACTTGAGACATAGTTTTCCCCATTCCTTACCCATTGATTTGCTGGGCCATTTCTATGACTGATGTATCCTGAGACTCCGTTTATGTTGTAAAGAACAAGGACGTTTATACTTATTCATTTGGTTATCCTTTATTTAAACCTGTATTGCTTTCAAAAGAATCAATTCTTTAGCAGTCTCCCAAGATGAAGAATGAGTTCACATTTTAGCAATGTTATAACCTCATGATTAAAATATGGGGTATGTGTTTAAATATATATTGATCGATCCTTAGTGGTGACTGTGTTGTAATGCCTTCTTTTTTCTTGTTGAATTCTCTTCTATATTAAATGTAAATACTCAAACTAAAGGGGACAATTATATATATGGAGGTATAAAATACATAGTATAAATCATATACATGTATTAAATATGTATGTACATAGGGTCAAAATGTGAAATTTCTTTAAAATTTGTTGCATTTTTTAATTTACAAAATTCTATTTTATTACTTCATTTAGTTCACACAGGTATACTGTAGCATTTGCTTTTCAGATATGAAATTAAATGAGAAAGATTGTGCAAGATAACTTGCTAATAATTGGTAGAATTAACCCCTTAGGTTTGTCAGATTTATCACACATTAAGTTTATAACACTATACAAAGGAAAGTTGCATACACCTACCTCACCTATACATATATGAATATAAGAGCTGTATACATTGAATTATATCATTTAATGTCCTAAAGTCTCTTTCTTTAAGAGAGAATTTAAACTAATCCTATTCAGCTTAAATAGTCTTTCAAGGGAATTTTCTCAGAATCCAGTTACTATGACTTAGACTTTTGAGTTACAATTTACTGCCAGGCTAAGAAAATGGGAATGAGAAATGATAGATTAAGATGAGCATTCTGAAACACTACTATAGAACACAAATACCTTAATTACAGATGTTTCAACTCTGGATGGAGGACTCTGAACTTGGGCCGCCGCAGCCATGTTGGCAATGGTGCTGAGGTGGTTCATCTGGCTCATTGCCATGGTGACAGATGCTGGAGGTAGGCTGACAGGAATTAGAGGGTGGGGCATCATCATAAAAGGAAGTTCCAGTCCTATAAAAAATGCACAAGTAACAACATCACTATAATACCAAGAAAAGTATGAAATGCTGCATATCTCACTTACTAAAATTATCACCAAAAGAAGTTATTAAAATCTGAAATGTCAAAATATATTGTAATAGTTATGGTCCAGAGAAAGATACTTTTCCTCTTTGTATGAAATAACACCCACTCACCACTCAGAAAAAACTCGGCTTGCAGCTAATAGTGCTGTCATTTATCCTAACACACTATGTTTAATAGCAGTGGCTAGGCATTGCCCCATTTTTCCTCACATCACTTGTTTAAAATACTGCATTTTTCTCCTATCTTGATTGTCTAAATGAATCAGAACATTTTATTGTGTTATTTATTATCTGAAAGGGGAAAAGAGATTCTTGAAGTCTACCATTGTCAGTACTAAGAAATGGCATCATATCACTGGACAGCAGGTATGTGTGCTGAAGGTGTTTGAGAGGATGGCTAACTGGCAGGCTATGTGCTCTGGGTGTGTGGAGATGGGAGGTAGAGGCCTGCAGTCCCTTGGATGGGGGAGGCTAAAGAGTTTCCTTACCCTAAGAACCATCATTGCTGCCTGTGGGGAATGAATATACATTACTCAGATACAGTATTACTACACATCTTCTAAGAAGTAAGTTTTGAAGTGAGGGGTTAAAAAGTGTAACACAGCTAGCTACTGGCAATAATGATTTACAGGGAAATAACTTGAAGTAAGAAATTTTCCCTTCTTAATTTTTAGAGGAAGATTCCAAATTCTTCAAAGAATATTTTTGAATATTCTCTCTCTTGTATACACACATGCATGCTATGTTACGTGTATGCATATGTGACTGAACTCAGGGCTTTGCATGGACTATGTAAGCACTCTACCTTGACTCTCTCTCTGTGTCTCTCTTTCTGCATCTCTCTCCTTTTTCCTTCCCTTTCCTCTTTCCCTCCATCTCCATATTTTCTCACATAATATACTTGGAAACAGTAAAGAGGGTAAAACTCCAATCTAATTCTTTAGCTCTACTAAAATCCTCATTGCAAAATCTCTACCACATGGTTTTTAATGAAGAATACTTAGCTACTGCCATGATTCTTCTCTAGTCAATTCATGGAGATAGTTACGGTCCAATATAAATTCAAACTCATTAGCTCAATACTGTCTGGATCTCAGAGTAAATTGTTCAGAAGTGGATAATGGAAACTCAATTCAAATTCGTCAGCAATCAAACAACGCAATTTTATTAAACAATGAAAAGAATCAATTAAAATGGATATCTTTATTATTTTACAAGAAACCATGACAGCTTTTGGTTAAATTTTTATAGCTTCATAAGAGAAATGGCTCACATAAAAGAAACTTCTCTAGCCTGCTCCTACAACTGTGATAAGAAAAGCTCACTTTTACACTCTGCAAAGCATACACCTTATTTCCCTACTTATAACTTTGTGCATTGGTCCTTCCTATTACCAGGGATCCATTCAAGAGCTCTTTGCCAGCAAAGTAATTGCTCTAGCACAGGAGTATATCCCCTATCCTTATTGTTGGCAGACTGAATCTTGCTATGTGTCTCAGGCTGGCCTTAAAAACTTATTTTCAGCCCAGACAAGCCTGAGAACTTAGCACTTTTATGCTTCAGCTTTTCCAAGTGCTGGAAAATAGGGGCTATCATACACAGCTCAGTCAAGTCTTTTGGGTGACACTCATACCAGTCCAATATGCAAAACTTACACATACACAAGAACTTCAAATATGTATAATATCAAGAGAATATTATGATAAGTCAGTTTAAACATATTTACTGTAGCTGAATGCTGGTAGCTCAAGGATGTAATTCTAGCTTCTAGGGAGACTAGGACCAAGAAGATTGAGGTTCAAGGGCAATGAGAGTCCATATCAAGCAGAAACTAAGAGAGGCATTACACGACTGTCATGTCAGCTTACATGCGAGACAGATAGGATAGGTTGTGAGATTGGGTCAGCCTGAACCAAAAAAAAAAAAAAAAAAAAGTGAATGGAAGAATTCTTCTCAAACGAAAATGTGGGCATGCATGTCATTCATCTTAACTATGGTAGAGAGCATAAATAAGAGGAACAAATCCCAGTGTAGCCTATCTCAAGATCTTATCTCAAAAATAACCAGAAAATAAAAAAGGATGGAGGCATGATCCAAGACATAAAGCACCTGTAAAGCAAGCTAAAAGTCCTGGGTTCAAACTCCAGTACCACTATCCAAAACAAAGAGTTTCATGTTAACTTTGAAATCTCTTTAAGAACTTCATGTTAACTTTGCAATCTCTTTCTGTGCAAACTTTATAATTGCATATTTATTCCATGAAATCAGTAAAATTTAAGATATGAATTTAAGACATAAAATTCTGATTAAATCTTTGTGAAAATGGAAAATTTGTTTTGTATTTCTTTTGCATCTCAGAGTCTATTCATCTTTTTTCTTGGGAAAATATCAGTCATTTGTAAGTGAATTTCCATATCACACTTACAACAGTAGATTGGATTTCTTACCACATAGAATGCTCCTGACATTTCCAACAATCACCATGTGTTAAATACTCATGAAGTCAGCTCATTTGGGCAATAACAGAGTGAACAATTAAGAAACTAAGTCTGATGAAAAATATGCAATATATAACCAAGTCACCTGTGAAGTGAATTTTGCATTATTTATAACATCTTTCTTCTCTGTTAGCATAAATAAATGAGATACCAAAATAAGCCACTTTAGAACAAGACATTTCCACAATGATTAAATGTATGACTTCATGTATCTCGTTTTAAGACATCATATATCACAACCTAAGATAACATATATGTATTTTGTCTACTCACAATCACATACATATTTATACATGTACATACAGGAGATGGATAGGGAGTGTAAGTGAGACACGGGGCGGGATCCCTGAGCAACACTGTATACATGTATGGACATGTATGGACTATGGCAACTGCCTTGTGTAAATGTTGTGTGACAATAAAAAATACTAATTAGAATATAAATGATAGAAAGGGTGACCTTGACCATAAGAAGCCTTGTAGTCATATCCTGTCATGATTTTTAACCTTTTTATACAACCACTTAATGATCAATTTTTTTTAAAAATGTAGTATCAAAACTAAAAAATCAGAAAATAGATTTAAATATTATTGTAATTTATGCCTCAGATTTTCCCACAGCCTGACCGGATACAGGAGGCAAATCTCAAAGGACTGACGGTCACATCACTGCTGACTGAGTGACACTGATAGATTGTGACAGCAACTCAACGTTGTCAAGATTTGTTTACAATGAAAATGATGGCAAGAACAGGCACTTACTCCATACCATTGGAGACCACTTAGAAGGATGTCAGCTCCATCTTAACAATGGAAACAAGTCTACTTGTAAAAGCAAACCCTAATCACAGTGGCTGCAGACATGCAGCTCTTACTTTAGAAGCAGGTAAGGATAAATGATAGCTTCCAGTGCATTAATTTCAATAAATATGAGATTTTAAATATCAGGAATGTCAATGTTTTGCTTAAACATTGTTAATGGCTCATGAATTCTATAATATGGTCTGCATTTCTGCATTTACTGTGCTTGATTTTAACTACTTGAGTCTAGGTAAGCTGTTTTGGCATCTATAAATGCTGAAACCTTTGAAGTTTTGGTTTGACTTCATCAAAATATTTTATACACAATATGGTAATCTCCTTCATTTTAAGATTTACTTCATTTTATTTTAATTGATAAATGAAAGCTGTAGATACTGCATATTTGTAAGATTCTATGTGATCAATGTACATAGTTTTAATTAGGGGAAAATCTAAACTGAAATAATTTGTGCTCTATTTGTAGGGAGGGGTTTAAGTTTTAAACCTACCATCTTGTGCATGATAAGTGCAAGTTCTACCACTGAAACCTTCCTAAATATATTGCAACCTTTTAATTGAACCACTAATTAATTAAATATTACATTATAGTAAAGAACACACTACAAGTGCATCTTTGATATTGTAAACCAATACTCACTGAGTTGGTCATTTCAAAACTTAAAATTTGTATTTACACATATACCATGATAATTTTCAGGAAAATATGGGTTTGCCTCCCATAATCTCTTAACTCCTCTAATCTCAAACATCTTCAGCTATTTGAGATACTTCTATTTGTCTCTATACACTCCATAAAGTTTTTGCATTAATACACTGTATCACATGACACAAAAAATAATGAAAATTAGAAGAGCTTGTTTTTAAATTTTACTGAAATATTCTTAGAATATTGATGTTAAACTAAAAGGATTAGGAAGTAAGTAGTACAATTGGAGTAGGCATGAAAGTTCTCAACATCAGACAGAATGTATTTAAAAAGTACTTAATCATTACAAGATATTGCTAACAATATATTATCTTTTGTCCTGAGATCCACTGGAGAAATGTAGGAAACAAAAATAGCATTAGAGGACTTAAAATAGACATTAGTTTCCATTTTAATTAGCTTTGATTTTGAACTCATAAAAATTTCTAGCATGAACAACTTTAGACGGAATGGAATACTTCAGCTATCCTAATGTCATACAAAACTCCACAATGATTGATGCATCTTAAAGAAGTAGAGCCATTGCTATAAAGACAAAGTCAAGCAGTCTGAGTGCAGAAGCAAGAGATAATTACATCAGAAAACACTTTGTGTTTTGATGCTGTTGTTGTCTTTGGACTCATTAGCACCATGCTCTAAGTGTTAACCAGATAAAATAGATGCCTAAAATAAAACAAAACACATTGAGGCTAAAAATTAATAGATAATTGCAATTGCATAGGGTTTAGTCTAGGGAAGGAAATAGTAACCAGGAAAATTTGTATTGATGAGGTGTTTTTGAGTTTCTTCACAATATTGATTATGAACTGATTGAAAGCGAGATTTTAATTATCTTGATCAGTGGAAATGGTATTGAGAATATACTGGTTAGATCCCATAGCTTATATTATAGACCATAGATAATGTAGAATTGATTACTCCATGTACATAAGCATTCCTTCCAATCTAAAATGTAATTAATCATATAGTTCTTCAAACTAAAGTTACTTTGCATAATGTATCTATCCTAATTTTATATCATATATTTTAGCCTTTTCATAACCTTGTATCAATGAATTATTTCCTTCCTCCAACTCCCATTTTCTTTACATCTGATTTTCAGTGGGCAAATACATTAAGAAGAAATCTTTCTCTCTAGTTATTTTGTAATTTCCCTATCGATTTGAAATCATATAAAGTAAAATTTCAAGTTAAAATTCCTATATTGTGAGATCAATGTGAATGGATCTGGTAATAACTTTTGTGTATGTGTTGACCCAAGCCATACAAAACCAGATCTAATTTCATTCATTTATAGAACTATATTAATTTTAAATTATTTATATGTGAAATTGAAAAATGTTTCTCCACTTGAGATAAAGTGTGATTAAAAGAATTTTCCAGAAGAAAAATATTCCACAGAGATGGGGTGGCATATGGATCTCACTGTTATTTTCTGTGAAGACCTGATTCTACCTCAAAGAATAGTAACATTCAAATACTTGTATAAGCCAGAAACATATAGATCATCCTTATTGCTTCCTTACTGTGTACCACCAGTTTATTTGCTTTTCATATCTTATTGATTTAGTCTATGTAACTTTTAAGTCCATCTATGAAATTCAGTTTCTCTCTCCCATCTGTTGTGATCTGTTTAAAGGACCATCGTTGCTTTAAAGTAAGCATTGCATGCTGTCACAACCCTGATTTAGGATTTCAATGTTTTTCCATTAATATTGGGGAAAAGTTATGAAATATCTTGACTGAAGTTCCATAAGGTCAGAACTATATTTTGTTTATCTCCAGCACTGAACGAGCTAATGCTAACTCTCAAGAATTTGAACTGAGGGCTTCAAAACAGAATTTATCTATATATACATACATATACATGCATATGTTTGTGTATGTGCATATCCACACATACTAATATATCTACACACATAAATACATGTGTATGTATGTGCATGCATGTGAATGTACATATATACTCATGTAAAATAACCATTGTGCTTCATAATAATATGAAATATAGCCTCTGTAATTTAACTGGAATTAAAGAGAGAGAAGTTGATGATGTGTGCTTGTCGTTTGGAAATAAACTTGATAATCAACTGGGTGTAAGTATACAATAAATGAGTGAAATGTGACTTGGACATAAAATCTGCAGTGGTGACATTAATGATACAATGATGTTGATGATGCTATTTATGTGTGTCATGTACCTTCAAAGGATCACTTTGTTAACTTTTTTATGTATTATCTCAACAAATCTGGAAAACCCTATGGTAGATTCATATTATTTTTATAAAGGTATATTGAATTTGCCCAAGATTTTATTCCTAGAGCTATTAATTCACAATTCAAGCTTTTAGTCACCCTTATGAAGATATCAGGTTTTATAATGAATTAATAATCAGCTCAATTTAAACTACTGAATAGGAATTAGATAAAGACTGGCAACTAGCAGTTAGAAATGTAAAACTAAAATTTGATAGAAATGTAGATGCCTGTATTTGTAGTTTGGAAAGCTCAAAATCATTCATTTATAGGTGGCAGAGAAAGTAATGGTGCTTCGAAAGAATAGGAAATGAGAGTATTTCTACTATCAAATATTTCTCTTCCACAACTTATAGAATAAGTAGTTCCATTAAAGAGTTAAAGGGTTTAAAACATTTTGGAGCTGAGCAAAAATAAGCCCTTAATAAAAAAACGTTATATGCTACAATAAATACTTTGCATTTCTATTGCTCAATTTCTTCTAGGCCACAATATTCTTCTAAGATAATCACCATGAATGCTGGCTATGCCTTGAACCCTCAATCCTGCCAAAATCAATGCATAACATTCTAATTGGATTTGAAGATTTAACAATCCTAACAATTATTAAAGGTAGCCTAAACAGAGACAAAAGGCAAATATACACACCTAAGCACAATTTGAAAGGTGTCAGTAGTCCCACTTGTAATATAATACTTTCTTATGATATTTAGTAGCAAAAGGCTTCCCCTTAAGAGTATTAAGAAGAGAGGCTTTACATAGAAAAATGTATATAACAGAGAAGAAGTCAACACATCTGAAAGACCACCAAAATAATATTATATTGTAGTGTGGATTACATGCAGATGGCAGACTTGTTGAAAGTTACTGTTCATATGAAAGCAACCATTCTTCCCAGAGCTTCTATTACACATAGTGAAGACATACTATTCAAGCACTTTTCACCAGCTTCTCCTGGATGGACAGGGGAGGAAGTTTCCAAGGTCAAAGTGACACAACATTTTGGTTTCTAGCCATGGAGAAAAAAGCACTTATGTGGATGAGGAATAATAGCATGGATCGTTTAATTTTTACCACTACACTTTAACTTGGGAATTAAATGTAAGTAGTAATTGTTAATCCCAAGAGCAAATAATTACATCTTCTTTTGGAAATGACTATACAAATATGAGTTAGAATGAATCAGTGTCAGAATCAATTGTTCAACATCAGTTTCAAGTTCCTTAAAAATAATTAAAAGTACCAGGGAAAAAAAATCCCAAAGTAGGAAGACATGGCTCAGTCTGCCAAACTCAGTTGATTTGCTTTACTCCAATCATCTATCCTAGCATTAACATTCAAAAAGTAAATTCACAATAGATATGGTGGCATATGCCTACAATCCCAGCACACAGTAGTCTAAGGCTAGAGGATCAATGATTCTAGGCTAGTTTGGCTACATTGGGAGGCATGGCATTCTGGATCATACAGCAAGACTTTGTTTCCAGAAATAGCTTAATTAATTTATGTATTAAATACAAAGAAGTTTTTAAAGTTATTATTGAAAAAGTAGCAACTTTTCTAAAATGTTCAGAGGAATAATTTGTAAAAATTTCAACCCCCCAAAATTATACAAATCAGCTTTATAAGAAATTATCAAATAACAATATTTATAAAGTTGCTTTGTTTAAACATTTTTCATTTAAAAAATATTTTCAATCTTAAGAAAATTTGACCTGTTGAAATATCTTACATTCTGGGATTCTCAATTATTAAACAATGAGTAGTTACCTTTAATTAAAATAATTCTCACCTTGATAAAAACGAGTTGTTTCCCTTTGTGGTTACAAAATTTGTCTTATATAATTTTATATAAGCATTTCTACCAATCTTGAACTATTTTGCCTTCTGTTTCTGCTGGCTTTAACACAAACATTTGCTCATTATTTCATCAAGTAATGTTAGGACCTTCACAGCCAGATGCTTTCACATAGATGAAGCAAACATATTTGATAACCTCAATTTAACCTCTAAATTTATGTTAAACTTACTGTTTAATTTTGGCATTACTAAGGTTTGAACTCAGGAGTTGCTCTTGCTAAGTAGGTGCTCTACGACTGAGACACACTAGACCTTTCTAATTGTTCTGGGATGTTGCTTCCAGTCCAGGCATTTACCTGTACCACAGTCCACTTATTTACACTTCTTATGAGACTAGAATTGCAAGCCTTGTTCATCCCTCAATGTGTCCATGACCTCATATTGAAAATACTAGAGAGAAAGGGGGAAAATGCCAGACAATTAGTATTACAATGACTGTACATTAGGTAGAAAATAAAAACATAGGTCATGTAACAATTTTCTAAGTACCAACACATAATCATTAAAAAATAACTAGTATAGCAAATGCTACAGTATCCCAATAGGCTGTGCATCATACTATTCTGTGATATCTGCAGAAATATCATACTACAAATGGTACAATGAAATCTTCCATGTATTGGTTCTTTTAATCTATACTGAAGACCTACTATGTGGAGGGAATTTTTGTAAATATTAAAGAAGCGAGATCAGAAATAAAAGAATATCTTTTATCACCATATTGTTTATATTCTGATTGTGAGATAATTAGAAATGAAGTCAGCAAATAAGTTAAATACAGTGATGCAATGTACTAACTGAATTGCTAAGCATTCAAAAATGAGAGAGAATTTTGCAAACATGCCTGTATATGCGCACAATATAAGGAATATAGGTGTGTTTTTTTCATTTAATAAGGGAAGACTTGGCAAAAACAGTGGCACCATAATGTATGATGCCTTTATTTACAGTGGCAAAATCTGATGTTCAGCCTCTTAAATCCTGGAGGTCAAGTAATTCTTTGGGGTCAGAATTGACCTTGGAACACAATGACCCAACTCTTGGTCCTAAAACCTTTCCTTTGCACTACACCACTGTGCACTTTGAGTTCAGAGAAAATGCTTGGCCTGTTCAGTTAGGCAAAGGCACACATAAAAGGTGGGACTGCTGACAGCTCCTGATGAAGTTCAATGCACTGGAGGAGCAAGCGCATATTTAGAGTAACATCAGAAGTCAGAATGAGCTAGGCCAGGGCCAGAGTATGAAAGTTCTTAGATGTCAGGATGATGAGTTTGGTCATCATCTGAGCAGAGGAGAGATATGATTAAAGTGATGCATCCACTACCCAGACCGAGGGGAAGGAACTCATCATCAGAAATAATCATCTGCACTTCTGTCATCTACCACATTGACACTGATCTGACCAGGGCACAAATCTTGATTCTCATATTTCCTTGCTGCTGGAAAATTCGTTAAAGAAAATAATAGGAAAACATTCCTTGTGTTCTCTATTATTAACATTTTCTAAGAAGACGACTGAAGAACAAGTTAGTTTCCAGAGCTAGACATGACAAAATTCACTTGGGTGAAGGCAGGAGGGGGCGGGGGGGGGGGGGGGATGTGATTTCTTATTCTGCTCTGTTTCTGAACCCTGTAGCCTGTATGCTGTTTCCTGATGCTCATTTATTCTATAAGGTATGTTTTTCTTTCTTAAATAAAAATAAATCAAAGCCTTCCTATGAAGAGTCACAGTTTACCCTTTCTTAACAGAGAGCAACTTGTTAAATTTGCAGTGCAGACTTCTCAAAAAAGCCAATGAATGGCTGTAGATGTGGGGGTTGGGTTACATATTTTAGACACAATTGGAGTTGCTGAAAATAGACTATTCCTTCAACATTCAGGACTTAATAATAAAAATCTATGAAATGTAACAAAATTGGCTTTAATCTTTCTATAGCAAAAATTAGTTCTGGGAATGTGTTTTACTACAGCTATTTTCATTCGATGTAGATGTCTATTGCTATTCTGTAGCATGTCAAATAACTGTTATTGTACAGAATAGTATACATTCCAGCAGACAGTAGAAGAGTGGTTACTCCTCTGACATTGAAAAATATACACCAGTAAGATACACATCCTATATGCACCCACATTTCCCTCAATGAATTAGCATTTTTCCCACCCACAAGGTTCATATCACTGGAGTTCTTTATATAACCACAAATAATATGTGCTATATAAGTGACAGTTACTTACTGATGCTACAGCAGTTTATACGTAATATGACCAGTTATATTTGTATACTGAAATGCATATATTCAATAAGTGTTTACTTTCTCCATCCTCATAAAATTCAAATAAAAGTTTTAAATTGAGGCCAGTGAGCATCTTCTTCAAGAGAGAAACTTTCCTTTTTAAAATCAAAGCCATTAAAATAATCATATTATTATAAGCTGATTACATGCAAAATATAGCATGATGTAAGTTTTTTCAACTTTTTATGAGTTACCTATTTAAAGTACATCAGTTATTTTAAGGACTTTTGTTTTCATAACCTAAAGTTTTTAGGTTAACTTCTATGTTTATCGGGGAGTGCTAAAACCTGGACAATTTAATGTGTGAAAATTTTTCAAGCAGCTTGCCATGCATACACTGCTTTTAAAAATTCAAAACCATCCCAATAGCAAATGTCACTTATCCCATAGTTACAAAATGCAAACTTCCGGGATTTTATCCTAATGAATAAATGAGTTTGTCCTTTATATATAAAATATAGCTTGAGTTTGTTGTGCAAGTTTTTAATAATAGATGAATTTTAGGTTTGCTCAAACATATTCAATAAAGTGTGATTAATTTGGTTTTTCAAAAATGCAAACTAGACATTACTATATTACTTTGCAAAATGCACAGCTTGCAACATTATTGTCTCAGTGGGACATTAAATTGAATTGTAAAATGTGTCTTATTTCCTGTTTGATTTATGTAAGAGATAGCAGTGGATAGTGCCCCTTTTGAAGTTTCATGGTTTTATATGAACAAACAACAGAAACCTAAAATTCATGATACAGTTTGGTAAAGCCAAAAACAAACTTTGAGGATATATGATGTCGGACTGAAATCACATAAAGACAAAAACAGTGTACCACATTTGCAAAGAAACAACATTTTTGAAGTTCCTACTATGGCAGATGATATGACACATTTTTGACATTTGCTGTGATTTTTATTATGATATTCCACATAATTACCAAACCATGTTTTTCTCTTTTAAAAAAGCCCTCCTGTGCCCTGAGAATTAATCTATGATACCATTTAACTTGGCTTTTTGAAGTAAATATCACCAGATAAAAGCCAGCTGGATCTGAATAATAGGATACTTGAATGAGTGTATTAGTGTTTGAAAAAAAAAAAGAGTACAAATCTTCTAAAAAGATTAATTTCCATAAAAAAGATGGCTCACAAACCTACAAAAGAATAAATTCAAAAAACATAATAAACTCTCAGAAAGAAAGGTAGATTAAAGTAAAGCTGCAGCACCTTAGTCCCGCAGCTGTTGTGTGGCGATGATTCTGTATCAAATACATTTGGTTGGCCCTGTAGGGCTTTCAAAGCCTCCCATGAAAAGCATGAATGTAGAACACACATGACACCCTAAATAATAACTTCAGCGATTAATTTTGATTCAACACTACATTCATTCAGCTCTTACCCTCAATATTTACAGTTGGAGAGATGCTACAAAAGTTTGGATAGGAATATATGAATCTACTAAGGACAACTTTTTTTTCTCTTTCATTTATTAAAGATGTGGATATGAATTTTTCTTTGTCAGGAAAATATTGCAGCTTTATCACACTCCATACTTGCTGACATCATCATGAAAAAAGACCTGAAGCTGGCCAGTAGACTTTATTTCCAATATCCTGTTTCCCACATGTCCTCTAAAAAAAGCTGGGAGAATTCCGCTCACACAACTTCTCTATTTTAGTCTGTATAATTACTAATAAAAACAAAGTTTGATGGTGCCTACACTCCGCTGGGAGGTTAAAAAAAAAAAGGTATACATTTTTAGAAAATGCAATTCTGCGTAAAAGAATTAGCATGAAACTGCTGTATTACATTAGGTGTTTTCAAATACACTGAAAAGTATAAAGAAACAAATATGATAGTGAATATAATTCAATATTGAATTCCTTTCTTCTTAAAAGTAAAAAAGTATGGGGAGAAATGGCTAAGTGAGATCAGTAGATTACACTTAAACAATAATTTTACTGAATGGAAATGAATAAGCTACTATATTTCTTTCCTTTACTCCACTATGTTACATTTTTTGTAAAGTGCATTGCCAAAACAACCACAAAATGAAACTGATCACCTCAATTACAAATGTGCTTATATAAACCTGACAAGTTGTTTTAACATAGTGAAATGTTTAAATATTAAATTGATCCATCATAATGGAAACATCAAAAGCATTTTGTAATGATAGCAAAAGATCACTATCTATGAAATGCTAAGGAGAGGTTATCCCCCAAAATGAAAGAAGTCTGCCTATATTACACTGATATTAACTACTAAATGGTTATGACAATTTTAATAGTAAGTCAAGAATTTCTTTATCATACTTCTTCAAGAAAGCTGCTTTTAGTTAAAACATAAAAATGGTAGTTACAAGGTTTCTGCAAACATAACTGCCATTCCATTAAGGAAATGGTGCAGCAAACAGCCAGTAGTGGCCTCCAGGGAAATGTAAGCATTGATTTTATTACTGGGTTGGCTGGTTGGTATTTGCAATTGTCAACTCTAATTTTGGACTATGCTTTAAGAATCCTTAAAATTGCTTAAGAAAAGGAGAAATATTAATGTGGAAAATATAATTCTGTGGATAACAATAAAATATCGTATTTTCAGCATACAAAAGCCTGCCTAAAGTAAGAAATTCTAAATTTGACACATATATATGACCCTTTAATTAAGTCAAATTATATACTCATTTAATACACTACAAATTAGTAGTCAGCTCCAAGAATGAACTTGATCACTGTGAAAAGTATAAAAGTGGGTGCTCACTTCTCTAATATGGTTTAGCAAGCAGCTTTGTATTCATTGATACTAAAGTTCTGATTTACCCAAAGACACCTGAAATGACGAGGAAACTAATTACAAGTCCAGAAATTTCTTCATATTGAAATAAACTTTCAATAATGGCCTCATTAAGTATAAATCATAAAATACTGACAAAGAACAAAATTTGCCAACTTAATACAATTAATATGTTTTATATTACCATCATCATTATCTTTATTGTCATTGATTTCCTTTCTACATTTGAGTAAATGACATCCTCACATTTATGCTAAAGGTATAATTAAGAATACAGCTCAGGGCTGGGGAGATAGCCTAGTGGCAAGAGTGCCTGCCTCGGATACACGAGGCCCTAGGTTCGATTCCCCAGCACCACATATACAGAAAAACGGCCAGAAGCGGCGCTGTGGTTCAAGTGGCGGAGTGCTAGCCTGAGCGGGAAGAAGCCAGGGACAGTGCTCAGGCCCTGAGTCCAAGGCCCAGGACTGGCCAAAAAAAAAACACAAAGAATACAGCTCAGGCTGGGAATATGGCCTAGTGGCAAGAGTGCTTGCCTTGTATACTTGCCTTGTATACATGAGGCCCTGGGTTCAATTCCCCAGCACCACATATACAGAGAATGGCCCAGAAGTGGCGCTGTGGCTCAAGTGGCAGAGTGCTAGCCTTGAGCAAAAAGAAGCCAGGGACAGTGCTCAGGCCCTGAGTCCAAGACCCAGGACTGGCCAAAAAAAAAAAAAAAAGAATACAGATATTTTCTAAGACTATGACAGAGAATAACTCTGTTTAATATGTAAATGTTCAACTACACCTACAGGGCTGTAAATGCAGCCAGTGTTAAACTTCTAGAATTAACTAAAAGAACTGTTTATGCTTCAAATATGTTTTAGAAATGTCCTCTATGAAAATCTAAAGACGTACAAATTAATATAAAGAAAATATTATGACTGCTTTTCAGATAAAAATCATAAAGAGCTCTTGATTTCATAAAGCACATACTATGCCATAAATATCCCCATATCAAAAAGAGAATGGAAACTTGTTATAAATACACATATACACTTTAATACTGCTAAATGTCAACACTCTGGATCCAGACTCTAAAGAAAGGGTCTAAAGAAAACTGTTTTAGTGTCATAGTTACAGCATTTTAAAATATATACAGTTGAAATATCTTATTAAAAAAACAGTTTGCCTTGACTAGATTTAATAATGGATTTTTTGTGTTATATTTGTTCAAAACATATTTATTGAACTAAATTGTCAAGTAGAAGGAATTAAAATTTTATGTATAATTATATCTACTGGCTTCTCTGTTGGTAATTTGGGCTTGGTCTAAAAAAAGTATAACAGTACTAAAGTAATCTTTCATATTCACTTTGAAATTCAACATCCACTATAAGTCTTGAATAGAGATTACTTTCCGAAATGTTATTAAAATGAATTAGTTGCATAAAAACAGTTTAACATGGATAGTGTCATGATTAAAGTTTTAACACAAAAAATAGGGAAATAGGGGCTGAGAATGGGGCTTAGTGGTAGAGTGTTTACTTAGCATGCATGAAGCCCTGGGTTCTATTCCACATAAACAGAAAAGGCCAGAAGTGGCACTGTGGCTCAAGTGGTAAAGTGCTACCATTGAGTAAAAGAAACCTTAGGGACAGTGCTTAAGCCCTGAGTTCAAGCCACAGGACTGGCAAAAAAAAAAAAAAAGGAAAATAAAAAATGAGATATCAAATAATAGTTAAATACTAATATGTAACTTTTATTTTCTTTTTACTCAAGTTTCCTGAAACTATTTAACATTTTAAAGTATCTAAATTTTTCTTGTTTCTCATTGGGTCTATTTCCTTCTTTATGTCACCTGACCACAGGTATTTGGCCATTTGAAAGAAAACAAGAGTAAAATTTATAAGGAAGAGGTTTCTAATACAGGGTCTAAAACTCACAAACTTATAAAACTTTAGATAACATTAATTTGCTAATCATCTCATGTCATGACTGCTTATATTTTCTTTTTTGTCCAAGACAGGAACTCAAACTTAGTACCTGTTGCTTTCACTCATTGGTTGGCACTCTACCAACTAAGCCACATCTCCAACCCCTTATTTCAGGATTCCTTTTCACACAATGAATTGCATTAACAAAATTAGAAATGAAAAATTGCAAATATAAAATTATGCATCAACTAAAATAACAAAAAACTATTAACTGTTAGAAAATGTTTAATGAGAAATAAATTCATTTTCAAAAACACTAGAATCAAAATATTTGATTTAAACTTTTGTAAAACTTTAGTGACTGGCTTGGAAGAGGCGAATGGGATTCTCACACCTATAGTTGTATTCAACCTGCTGTGATGTCACAAGTCACATAGCCTCTAAAACTTCACCACAGAATTTTAAAATCTTACTATTCTGAAAAAGGCATTAAACCTCTTGGAATTGCTGAAAACAGTTGTTGACAACCTGCTTGCATACACCCTTGAGCCCCAGTTTGACCAATAATGTAAAAATTATACGGGAGCATGTTCTGGAGATTTTAAGGCAGTATGTATTGTATTGTATTGTATTGTATTGTATTGTATTGTATTGTATTGTTATGTATTATAATATAGTTGGTCAGTTGTTACCCTGATCTGCTTTCTAACAAGCACAAGAACAAAGTTATTATGTTTCTTTAAAAAAAAAAAAAAAAAGCTTCTCCATAGGGTTGTATGTTTGGTTTCCTTGAAACTCATTCAAAATGATCGTTCTTCATGCAGTATTTATTAAAATATATCCTTTCTGACTAATGCTTCAAAGAAAATATATATTTCTCGTGGCTTATCTAACCAAAAGAAGAAAGCTTCTTATTTGTATACCAAACATAAATTGCATAACTTTTAAAATATATAATAACTTGTTATTATCACAAGTGAGGTGGCAACTAGAGCACAGGGATTGTAAAAGTTGGGTGTGATTTTATTTCATTTCCAATGGGAAACACAAAGCTTCTCTCTGACACTCAAGTATGGCCTCTGGAAAATGGGATCACATCGATGACACAGAAAGCACAGGATCGAGGTGATGCACAGGAAACACAAAGCACACTGGAGCCAGTACCTTCTAAACTAAGTGTCTTGAAGTAGAGCTCATGCTTACACTCACAGGTGGTGAGTGAGAGAGAAATGAAGCAAAGATGAGTTGGGAAGGCAGCTGTGAAAGCTTGAGTCTTTCCAGTATAATACAGAGATAATCAAGAAGCATCAACTTATCACACAGATTAGATAATGAGTGTACATAAAGCACCTGCGATGTAAACATGAGCAAAAGAGGAGGAAGATGTGCCCAAATAAAAGAGTACATTTACTTTATCGGTCTTGAGTTGATACAATTGTAGGAAGGAAATACTGACATTTAAAAGTAAATATAAGACATAAGGGGATCAGATTTCAAAACAGAAAGGTTTTTCATACTGTATGAGTAATAAAAATAAAAGGGGAAAGTGCTGCTGGTTTACACTTGTAATCCAAGCTATTCAGGAGGCTGAGATCCCAAGGATGCTAGATTGAGGCTCTCCTGGGCAGAAAAGTCCATGGGACACTGAAACCAAAATAAGCAGGAAAATGCAGAACTAGAGGCATATGGAAGTCAGAGTACCCACTGAACAGGCAATCCAAGCATACACAGGGCAATGAGTTCACTACCTCCACCACTTCCTCCCAAAACATGATGAAAGGGAGTAAAATCTGAAGTTAATGTCTCAAAACGGAAGTAGGAGGTAACTACCGCAACTCCAACAAGAAAAAATGTACTATTCCATCCAGTATTTTGGGAATTATAATCCTTAAAACAGACCTACCATTTTAACTTCAGGATTTAACCCAATGTAATCCCATAGTAGGTGAATTGGAATAAAGGCAATACATGACAACTAAAATCTTATTCATGGCTTTATAGTGTAAGAAAATAATACAATATAACACTATGTGGATTTGTACAGTTCCTTCCAAGTCTTAATTTTTAGAAACAATAAAAATAGTGCACATACAGTCAACAACAAACGGTAAAAATCAGAAGGGCATTTAAAATGCATTACAAATTTGACGGAGTCTAAAACAACTGAGCTGGAATACGATAAACGGATTTGTTTATTTCTGTCATTTTTATTTATTTATTGTGTTTATGCGTGTGTTTGTTGGTACTGCACTCACTGGTACTCATTTACTTCCTTACGCTTTTGCTCAACTTTACAGTGTTTTGTGACTATTGCTTCATAATTCAGAAATCTTAATACACTGTGAAAATGTTATTCTGATTGTCTAGAATATAGAAAGTTAATGAGATCATACCTTTTGTGTTCTAAAATTTTATGATCATCTGAAAGGTTTTAGAACAAAAGGATCCAAATTATCCATTATATCAATGATTAAGTGAATGGATAGCAACCCATTCCCAGATGACTTGGCTCATATATTTTAATTGGCAAGTGAAAGTCACGCATTTTGGCTAATCAATAATATTCCCAGTAGCATTGTTATTACTATCAAAATTTCATTTCTTGGTTCCCAGATATATTTAGAGTAAGTGTAAAAATTTAATATTTAGAATACAAAATGTCAAGTGAGTATTATCTATTTTAAAATTCAAGAAATTACTCTTGAGAAGGAAAGTGTACAAGAATGAGAAAAATAGTAATATTATGTATACTTTGAGCCAAAGTATTCACAGTCTTGCCTTGAGAATTCTAAAGATCAAAAATAATGGAACATTTCCATATTTTGTTAACATTTCCCTTGGTGAAGTAAGGAAAATATCTTGAATGCATAATAATAACTATGGAAAACTATGGAAACTGGAGGATTGAAGTTTAAGTTGACATTAAACTTGTCTAATGGATACAATTTTTGATAACATGAAATTCTAGATGTTCTGAAGAAAAACCAAATATTGACAATTTATCTGAATTATTCGATTACCAAATGTATTGGTTACAATATAATTTTCAATTAAAAGCATAAATTGGTTATTTTTCAGGTTTTTAAAAATAATATAGTACAATATGATAGCACATACAATAACTGCTTTTTTATAAATATGTCAACATTAAATGTAATTTAGAATACTGTTAAAATCATCTGTTTAACTATGGATACCTCTAAGACAAGAGATTTTTAGGATTCTTGATTAATTACTAGCAAGCATATTAGTGTGTTAGGTATTAAAGAAACCATGATATCGTAAAACACATATACTTCATGAAAGAGATCTAAGAATGTATTGTTAATTCTTGTCATGTTGAGGAAGTAATTTCAGTCACTAAATATTCATTATCAAAATGCATTCATTTATAATTACATGCTAAGAAATTCAGAGATATATCTGATATAACGACCTACTAAGGAAACACTATTTTGGTTTTATAGATATTTTATTACATCGATGGAAACTTTCCTGGATCCTTCTATGACTAAATTCACAAGCTGTAACATGAAAATTACTATCAACAATGTAGACCAGCCATAAAATTCAATTAAAAATCCTTACATTTTAAGCAGTTATAGTAACATAATGTGTAAACATGAGTTGAAGTGATGTGCAGTTCCTAGAGCATGTCACATTTAAAAAATAGATGTTTTAACTCTTTCAATATCATACCTCAGAGCAAGGACTTTTGAGAGTTTTTCCTTTCTTTAGATATCTAAATTAATACTGTCCTTACAGGACAATGGGTATATCTATAGTTCTTTTGATTAACTTTACTTAGAAATATTGCTCTCATATTTTTGTGCCACAAAACATATCTCTTCATTAATTCTTTCTCCAGTGTATACATTGAGATTAGCAATGAGTAAGTGGACCACCAATTCCCTTGTGTAGAGCACATTCTAGTAATTATATGGGTGAAGTGCATGGCTTGCCTGAACATTACAAGTGCTATGTATAAAATTAAACAAGTAAAGAGGAATATGACTATGTGCATATAGAAGTATTAGGTTGCAATTTGAAATAGAGTTGTTTTTCCTTCTCTTTAATAAGAAGAGGGAAGGGTTGGGGAGAGGAAAAGTGGAAAAGTGGAAGAGAGAGAAGGAGTAACAAGTTTGTCAAGAAATGTACTCACTGGGCTGGGAATATGGCCTAGTGGCAAGAGTGCTTGGCTTGTATACATGAAGCCCTAGGTTTGATTCCTCAGCACCACATATACAGGAAATGACCAGAAGTGGCGCTGTGGCTCAAGTGGCAGAGCGCTAGCCTTGAGCAAAAAGAAGCCAGGGACAGTGCTCAGGCCCTCAGTCCAAGGTCCAGGACTGGCAAAAAATGAAAAAAAGAAAAAAAAAAAGAAATATACTCACTACCTTACATATGTATCTGTAACCCCTCTGTACATCATCTTGAGAATAAAATAAAATTTTTAGAAATGAAGGTAGTATTTGTAAAAAAGGAGAGATCAAGACAAAAAAGATTGCTGAGCAGAGCATTTGAAGAAGGAGGTAGAATAATGCACAGACACTCCTACACTCCTAGAATACTTGAGAAATGGCATGAAAGCTAGCATGACTAGTAGAGATGGAGAGGAATTGAGAGTGGGTAGAAAGTAATAAAAGTGGAAAAATCAGGGCTGGGAATATGGCCTAGTGGCAAGAGTGCTTGCTTTGTATACATGAAGCCCTGGGTTCGATTCCCCAGCACCACACATACAGAAAATGGTCAGAAGGGGCGCTGTGGCTCAAGTGGCAGAGTGCTAGCCTTGAGCACAAAGAAGCCAGGGATAGTGCTCAGGCCCTGAGTCCAAGCCCCAGGACTGGACCAAAAAAAAAAAAAAAGTGGAAAAATCAAGAACCCAATGTTTCAGCGTTCTGTCAGTTATTGAAAGAATTTGTATTATTTTTCTGTAAGTGAAATGGAAAAACTTGGGTAGTATATGTAGAAGAGTGACCTGTTTTGATATATGAGTTGACTGGACTACTTTGGCTGCTCTACAGGAATGAAGGTGGAACACAGAATGAGATTTGGGGAGCTTCACAGTAATCCTAGCAGTAGGTAATAAAGGAGGTAAAACCTGGGAATCAACAATTGCCTCAAGCATTAAGAAAATGACATATGTCTCAGAAAATTATTTATTTTATTTTATATCCCACAGACTAGAGGGCTTAAACAACAAACATTTATATCTTGCTTCTGGAGGCTGGAATTCCAAGATCAGGGTTCTCCTGTGAATCTTCTCTGGGGTTGATGATTTCTCATTCATTCTCTGAACTCACTAGGACTCCACCCTCATGACCTAATTAACTTCCAAACTCTCCACCTCCAGAGTCATCACATTGAGATTACAGCTTCAGGACATGAATTTTGGGGGAATCCTACCATTTGATCCATTATAGCAGTAGAAAAATGTAATTGACAATAACTGACATGAGAAGAGTTTGGTGTAAGAAGATCAAAGCCTCGAGAGATATTTAAAATTGAGATATCCCAAATTTATCTCTGAGACAAGTCATCATTTTGAGAGGTCACTTCTGTCAGTAAAGATGCTAATGACAACAGTTAATATGTTTAATTTCATTTTTGCAGTAATAACATGGCTGGTATGTGGTGGTCTCCACTTATACTCCTATTTCCTACATTGTCATTTATGTTTTCATTGAGAATAATATATGTTGAATATGTAAAATGGCCCATTTAATATTCACTTGAAGACTTAGCAACACATGCACCAAGTGTCATTGCATGTGAATCACTGTTCCAAACACTGGTGGATTGGAAGAACTCAAGGTTCTACCAGAGGAGAAGTAATGCCACAGGATTTACCTATTTGAGGGATTTGAAAAAAACATGAAAGTTTCTAGCCTATATATATTGTGTTCATGCACATACATGACTTAATGTATCATGCTTGTAGAGAGCATTTAAAGAAAGAAATGGGTGACATGAAAGAACTGTTGCTCAGTTATAAAGCCCAAGACAATGCCATGATAAAGTCTAAATCTCATATAATTATGTGATTTGTTATATTAGGCCTATATCAACACTTGATATTTTCTAGGTATGATCAAAGTACAGTAGGTAAATGAGTATTCTTGCAAGTGAATATTTATTTCATAAGAAAAAGGAACCCAGAAAATATAGGTTCCGAAAGGGAGAAAAAAAGTCTTATTTTAGCAAAGATTGGCAAGTTTGATACTACAAAAGATTTCAAAATAAAGAAATTTATTTTGTAGAAATAAACATATAGCTTGTATTCTGAATGTGGGTTTAGGAATATGAAAGGCCATAACAGAAAGATAAAAAATAAATAGCCTAAAATGACCTGGATAATTAATGAACATTAGGTTTAAATGTAATTCTATTCTTCAGTCTTCATGAAAGTGTTTCCAGAACATTCTTGAAAACCAAAATCCATGAATGTCATGTGTCTTACATAAAATGTCATAGACTTTGCATACAATAGTCTCACATTCTCATCTATTCTCCATGAGCTATTTAGATGATATGGAAATATGATTATACTACTTTATTTAGGAAATACTTATAAGAAAAATGGTTAGTCATTGCCTCAGGTCTCCCTGCCCCCCAGATCAAGAGTTATTCATAATTTTTTCCATGCTACTTTGTAGTGTTGAACAGTTTTTATAAACAAGGCAAAGTACCATCACTATCATAAATGCTGGGGAAAAATGTGGGCACTCCTCCAAACACAAAAAGAATTGCCTGTTGGAAGAAGAAAGAAATGAGATACAAAAGAAAGAGATGCAACCATAGGGTTGAAAAAACTTCACACTGAACATATAAAATGAATATGTTGTGACAGTTGGATTATCAAAACTGCATTGCTATATTTTGTTCTATCTCCAATTTTTTTGTGGAAAAAAAAGGAAATAATCTCTTTACAGGTGGCTTGTGTTGCAAATTTTCCCCTAATATTTTGTTCAACTGGGTCATGATAACATTGTTGCAGCTCAAAAGCCTCATTAAATCATTCTGCATTTGAAAAAGTATATTTACAGCTCTCTTACAACTTATGCTATCACTTATCACATCTTTAAAATAGAAAACCCATCTTAGTAGCTTTGGGAATTTACCTCAGCATCAGTGAAAATTATGTGCGGTAGATAAAAGTGAATACCAGAAATTTGTCAATTTTCCACATTGGTGGAAATAAAAAATTCTTAATGCAAATTAACCACGTTGTCATTCTTACCCATTATTATTTTTTTAATCAAATCAGGGTCAACTCTTTTAATACTAGGTTTGAACTCAGAGTCTCACGATTGAGAGGCAGGTATGTACTCTGCCACTTCAATCAGGCCTCCAGCACCTTTTTGGCTTAGTTGTTTTGTAAGGTGAATTATTTGCTTATTTTCTGTATATTGTGAAGTATTATTTTATATAACTTGTGTAATGCTAAACAATGAGGCACCCTTCAGCTACATGTTTCACATAGTAAATGATTACACATTTAATATGAAATTAGTATTACTGGATCGTGCAAATATAGTGACTAATGGTTAAGTGGAGCCACAGTGATAGGAAAAACATCAAGTCTAGATGTCTTACTAGCTATCTGCACTGAACTAAGGGTCTGAAGAAGTAGTACTATCAAAGAAAAAGTATTTTGTTGTTTGGGAAAAACATTAAGCTTCCTGGATCTTTCCAGGATTTCTTCTAATAATTAAATATTGTTTTATGTATCCAGGCATGTACAGTGCTTAAGTTGTACTAAATAAACACAAAACAAACTACATCATTGCAAATCACTAAACTATTTAGCCAAGTAGGGAACATGGTTAAAAGCAAAATCTGTGTGTGTTTTCTTTAATTACGAAGACCATATCTAATTTTAACTGCCTCCTTTTTTCTCTTAATAATGAGTTGACCTTCTATTCTCCTTAACCCTTTTTTTTTTTTTTTTATCAAAGCCATCTACACCCACTTTGCCTTCTGTTTCTCTAATCTGCAATTATTTATGTTTTCTTCATGCTGCTTTGTCCGCCATGGGAGCAAAATTGTATTTGGTGAAATATAGAGCTAATTACACCATGAACCCTGCAACAAAAAGACAGAGCAGATGTTACTTCAGACGTGCTAAAAGTCCTCATGCTTAATGTGCACATAGTAAAACACTGAGCAGAGTAGTCAAAAACAATATCTAATCAAGGCAGTTTTAGACATGCAAATCTTTTTAACACCAGAGTTAAATGGAGAAATTCTGTCAATAATATTTTCAGTACTCGCCATGTGCTTGCCAGAATAATTATATTAGGTAGTGATTTCTAATTAATATAATAAATGTGTGAGTCCATTGTTATTCTCCCAGGGGCAGGGGGAGGAGAAATTGAGGGAGACAGAAATGGAGATCATATGCTGTGTGGTAATAAAACAACGCACAAATTTCACTTAAAGTGTAGTTCCACTATGCAAAAATAAACTACTGGGATATTTTTAATTGCTAAAACTGATTTTTATTAAGCCAATTCTTTTCCTTTTTCTTCCTACTGGATATTTTAAATAATCTACTTTTAATTTGGTAGGCCAGTGACTAAAGTTAACGTCAGTTTCTTTATAATGATTTTTCATCTCTGAATCAAATTCTTGTTGTTATTGTAAATGTAAAGGTTCCAACCAAAGTGTAAGCATTTTATTGCAATAGTTTCTGTCTCATCTTTTCTCTTTTTTGGGGTGGAGTGAGTGAAGGAAGGGAGGCAAAACCTACAAATGTTTTTAATATACTGAGTTTTAAAAAAAATCACTATTACTTGTCATGGAGTTAGTGATTTTCCCCATTGTGACTACAGAAGTGGTGAATTAGTCTAGAAAAGTACCAAAATGTGTGTCAAGCTGTGCAGTGATCAAAACAATTCTACCTGCACTAGTTAGAAGTCACTACAGAAAGGCAGATTTTAATGACAACTTTTCCACTGAAAGAAATGTGCTTATGCCACAGAAAGCAAAGCCCTTTCTGAGAAGTTAAACTTAGTGGGTTCAGCACCCCACACCATCTTCTGCACTGTGCTAAATGTATATATACAATGAGTGGCAACTGAGGATCACTTCTAATGTTTATTTTAGGAAAATAAAGAGCCCATCTCTGTGAAGTTCAGAGTCTAAGCTAAAGAGTTCTGTCAAATTAAGAAATGCATACATTTGTTCTCTTTTCTGTGCTGTATGCAAAATCTTAGATAAAATAGTGCTCAGTTTATACAAGCAATGAATTTTAAAACATGCTATGTTCACCAATTTTAAACGGGGTAGATATTCTAACAGGTAATATTTTATACAAATTACCTATCAAGAAAAATATATGTATATCTTGGAAATATTACATTAGCTGAAAATTTATGCTTTAATTAAACTAAGTTGTATATGTGATATAATATGTATATGTAATGTTCAATGTAAATAAAGCTGTAAACATTACAGCTCATCATTTCTTTATTATAAGGACCATGGAGGTTGCTTGTTCTTCTGTGAGAAGAACTTTATAAACACTGAAATTTCCTCTATGTTAAATGCAATTGTGTATCTAGTCAGTCTCTTCTAGTTTGTACCAATTTGTCAAGTTGTGGAGGACAGAGCTGATGGCATGAATTTACAAAATTTGTCCTTAAGAAAAATTTTAAAATACTCACAAAGTTTAATACTACTATATTTAGTGAATCATGATATAGAAGATAAAATCACACCATGCGTTTTACAATCTCAGGTTTTCAAAGCCTTATTTTCCAAATGGCTAATTTTCCACTTTGTACTGTATGTGTGTGTGTGTGTGTGTGTGTGTGTGTGCGCGCGCGCGCGCGCACGCGCACATATTTAAGGGGCCTGGGCACTCAAGACAGTGCTCTATCACTTGAGGCGACACTCTAATTCCGGCTTTATGTTGATTAAATGGAGGTAAGACTCTTAAGGATTGCCCTGCCTTGACTGACTTCAAATCATGATTTTCAGATATCAGCCTCCCGAATAACTAGTTTACCAATCTTTGACCAGTAGCATGCAGTTCCATTCACTAGATACTATGCTGAAAGTGAGCTATAAAACTGGCCCTAGGGGGTGTGTGTGGGGGGGGAAACAGGTGGACTAAAGTGAGAAAAGGGATGACACTGTCCAAACTTTAACTCCTTTGTGCATCATTTTTGTAGTAACAATAAAACATACTTAAAAACTTAAGCATATATTACCTAAAAATACTCACTGAATTAAGAAAAAATCAAAATCAAATGATTATGATGTAAAAATGAACTCAGTATTCTAATAGGCAAATAAAAACTGAGAATCCCCCAGCTTTCTGCACAATACTCCTTAGATATTCAGAAAACCCGCTGCATACAGAATTCTGTTTGTAAGTCATCTGGCCCTGTAGCAGTGAAAAGAAATGGACAGTTTCACATAAGGAAAAACTATGAAACAGCATTTTCCAGTAGTGATTCTGAGCTCTTTGCTTCCACTTATTTGGGCCTTTTATGAATTAAAACTAAAAGGTGGGATGTCCTATTCTGGTCTGGTCAGTTTGGGGTTCTAAATGCTTCTTGTATCTGTATAGGCCTATCCTTCTGGATATTTGGGAAGTTCTTGGCTAATATTCTGTTAAATAGGTTGCCTATTCCATTACCTCTTTCTCCAGTTTTCCTCAATACCTATTAGCCTTAAATTGGGCTTCCTGATGGTGTCTTGGAGCTCCTGGAGTGATCTGTTTTGTCGATTGGAAATCACAGCAGAGGATCAAGAGCCCAATAGCTATACCCTTATGAACACAAAAGATGATGCTAAGTGAAATGAACTCCATGTTATGGAAAAGACTGTTATATCACTGTTGTAATTACTTTCAACATGCGATGTGAAACTGTAGCTTCTATTGTTGATGATCCTCTTGTATCCCCTTTCTGTGGTTGTACCTGCACTATCTCTGTATCTTATCTGATTACATTGGAAACCGTGTATACAGGTATTAGAACTAGGAAACTGAAAGGAAATACCAAAATCGAGAGACACAGGGTAAAAAAAGACAAACAATTACAAAAGCAATACTTGCAAAACTGTTTAGTGTAAATCTACTGAACAACTCATGGGGGGAAAGGGAAAGGGGGAGGGAGAAGGGGGGAATGAGTGAGGAGGTAACAAACAGTACAAGAAATATATCCAATGCCTAACGTATGAAACTGTAATCGCTCTGTATATCAGTTTGACAATAAAAATAAAAATTAAATTAAAACTAAAAGGTGATCTCGTTGAAAAGAAGAGTAAAAGTGCATTTGTAGCTGAGATGCATGCTTAGTATCTGAAAGAAGTTATATCAATTGGTAGATGATCGTAGAAAGACTGGATACCTTATATAACCCAGATGTCAAAGGGCACACCTTCTTTCCCACTACATTCTCTCTACATCAAAGAACCTATCTTATCATCGCCAGCATCAAATTCTCCTAATAAGACAAAACAAAGTGACTTTCAAAGGATAATTCTGCATGGCAGTATCTTAAAAAATTAATGAGTGAGGAATTAAAATATTAAATTATTTAATTACTAAAATATTTCCCTAGGTCTCCCCACATTGGGAATGTGATAAATATAAACATGAATGAAGTCATACTTACAACAATATGACTTGAATTCGAAAATGACTACAGATTTTACTCTCTTTAAAAAATAAGCTCAAGTGTTTTTAAGCAGTTTCTCTTAAAGCTAGATTCTATTTGAGTATTGATTTACATATGAAACATGTCAATAAAATTCCCTAAAGACGAGTATGAATACACATTATATGAACCTAATTTTTGCATGCTTAATAATAATTCATTGAATCAATAGCCTACATATTTAAATAATTAAACTTATTCTACTCTAAGGTATCTTTTAATTCAGAATATGCACCTTGTCTTGAAACATACAACTAGTTCAGTGTGATATTAAAAGATACAGAGAAATGGAGAGATTAGAGACAGACATAGAAATTAAATGGAGTCAAAAAGATTTTGTTTACACTCTGTCTTTTATTACTTAGGTTATCATGTTTCTTCATGACAAGAATGCATTCTTTCTAAAAACGTTTGGTAACTGCCTATGCAATGGATTTTAGTGATGGAAAATATTAGTAAATGTCAATCGTAGATTTATTGTCAGGAAATTAAATTTGAAAATAGAAGTGTTTTCAAGGGTTGCAGAATCTCAAGTAGAAAATATTAACGTGATTACTGGCATGACAGATATGAAAAGCTTTCCTGGTAGTTGGAATACAAAGGTATCAAGAGGTAGAATGAGTGTTGAATTTATGTTGTGGAAAATTGGTCCCAAGTTGGTTTTCCACTTCATCAGAAGGCACTTTTGTCTTGTATGCAAACGGTTAATGAAGCATGTCATCACTGAATTGTTTTAACTACTATGAGAAATACTTCACCTTTTTTTTCCCCCTTTCCTTTTCTTTTGTGAAGTTTCCATTTTAGCAGTAAGACACCTAGCAAAACCCTAAACTCTATTTTTTTCGGGTATGATTAAGGAATAACCTAACCATGATTTAAATGTTTTCATTTTCCTTTATGAATTATTCTCTACTGAAAGGTAGCAAAGGATCCGTCGATTTTGCTGTACAATAATCAATGTAGAATAGGCATGATCTAGTCATTCATTACATTTTCATCCAACAGCCCTACCTTTAGTTTGAGTATTTTAAAGCAAGGCATCTTTTGATTTAGCTTTTAAAGCCTCTGGCAGGTGGTAAAATTTTGTTCCAACAATACTCATGTGACTGGGAACAAAGGAATTCTTTCAAGAGGTTTGTGGATTTACCTTTATACCAGTTTCAAAGAAAACAGGATGATCATTTCTTTCATATTAAAATTAAAATAAACAGAAGGGGCAGGAAAAATTACACATCATAGGAAATAATTGCACTAAAAAAGAGCTCTTCCCAGATTTATTCAGATTATATTTTACACTTGTAATAACAAAATGTTCACCTGCATAACTTTTTCACAATATGATAATTTAATCCTTAGTTTGCATTTCTCCTATTTGATACTAAAAATTCCCACTTCAAATTCAAGTATAGAGGCTTATTATTATTTTGCATTATACATTGCACCTTCTATGTCAGGATCGTCATATAAAAGAAGTTGTACAGTTACTAAGCTCTGTGACTCAAAAATACTTCTCAGAGTGCCTCAGACAAATATTTCTATATTATGAGGATACCCATGTTGGAAGGGAAGAAAAGAAATCTGTTATTAGAAATATGCCATTTGGGGCTGGGGATATGGCCTAGTGGCAAGAGTGCCTGCCTCATATACATGAGGCCCTGGGTTCGATTCCCCAGCACCACATATACAGAAAATGGCCAGAAGTGGCGCTGTGGCTCAAGTGGCAGAGTGCTAGCCTTGAGCAAAAAGAAGCCAGGGACAGTGCTCAGGCCCTGAGTCCAAGCCCCAGGACTGGCTAAAAAAAAAAAAAGAAATATGCCATTTGGCCTTAACTTTTAAAACTCAAGTTGAACTTTTATCATGAAATAAGAATAGAATTTGTCCACTATCAATTGTAATTGGTGCTTTATGAAGGAATTGCTATGTTTATTCTTCTGAGTATACACAAGGATTTTCATCATTGATAGAACATGTGTTCTTGTTTCAGTGCTGGTAGAGAATATCTGAAATGGGATACATTGAAATAAACCAACAAAATTCTTCAAAATACGTGTCAAATGACCAGCTTCAGAGAAACAGGGATCATAAAGACAAAAAAAATAAGAATGAGATACTTTGGAAAAGTATTGCATTTCTTCACATGATTTTGGAATGCTGATTTTGATTCCCAGAACCAGTTCATGGTTATTTGCTAAGTCATCATCACAAAACTCGATTGTTTTCAAATTCAAGAGTAAGACTTATATCATGAATTACAAATGATATATTTCCAATAGAGTTTGCAATTAATGACACTGGCAAGGTAGTTAGCATAATGAATTTATCTCTTAAAGAGATAATACTGAATTGATAAGTAAATCATTTGTGAAAATCACTTTTATTTACACAATAGTAAAATAGTTTTCTTGGACAATACAATTGGTTTGATATCATACACATATATTTAAATTGTATAACACCCAATGTTTGTATAAACAAACTGATTTTTAAAAACTGATATACATTAAAATTTATGACATCCATCAAAACTATTTTAAAAAGGTTTCCTTAGGACAATCTTATAAAGAGGAAATGGACGTATGGTTTAGCTAGGAACATGAAAGGACAGAAATTCTCCTCAATTTTCGTAAGGTTATATCCTGATAAAACTACTATAAATTGAGAATATTGTTAGGCAAAAAATGTATTTAATCCATGGAAGTTTGCTTAGTAACACAGCCTGCTAAAAAAGGTGCCATTTACATATGACATGGCTGACTGAGAACTATAGCTTCCTATCCTTGCCTAGCATTGTGAGAGTATTGAACTCCATCTCCCTGGCCTAGGAAAAAAAATCAAAACTTAAATTTACAGAGCTCCTACTGAGTGCACATTGGCTTTGAACCCATTATAAAGCTGAAAAACTTAAGTCCAACTATCCTTAAGTCTGTAGAATGTGAAAGACCTAGGACCCAAACTCATGAGTTCTGACTTCACTGGACTTAAGTGACTCCATATATTAGATTTGTAGATCATATATATTGCCATGGAGTGACTGGAAAATCGTTTTGTCTTTGATGATATTAGACACTGAATTGCTCTGTCACTTGAACCACAGCTCCAATCCTTTTAGCATTTAGTCTGTTTTGCAGGTAAGGTCTCTCAATTTTTCCCTAGCCTTGGCTCAGATTTCCATCCACCTATCTCTGCTTCTTTAGTAACTGGCATTAGCTTGTTTTAGAAATAAGGTCCTTTCCTATCTCTACTTACTGAGAGACAAATTCTTGAAAATAGACTTTGCTCAAATGTCCTCAAATTAAAATAAGTCAAATAAAATATATCATTTAAGTAAGTCTATCAGTTTAGTTTGATAGTAAATAATATTGTAAACAGGACTATGGTTTACCTCTTCTCACATAAGTGAACCTAAAACTTATTCTAAAATGAATAAGAACTAAAGCATATTAGTACAGGCTTGGGAATGGAAAATTCATAGGATAATAATTTCATTTTCTGTGACAATAGGAGAGGAAACTTTTTGAAACTTTAGGTTCACAGGTCACTGAATAAGCACTGTGAAATGTACTGACCTAATTCAGAATGATAAAGATAACTGTGTCTGTGCTTTTTGTGAGTCCTGCCCTGGGGCCTACACTCAGGGCCTCAAGATTGTCCCTAAGCTTTTTTTTGCTCAAGGCTAGCAGCTACCACTTGAACCACAGCTCTGCATCTTAGTTTGGGGTGATGAATTGGGGATAAGGGCTTTACTTCTCCTCTGCACTGACTGGCTCTGAACAGTGATCCTCAGATCTCAGCCTTCTGAGTAGCTAGGATTAAAAACATGAGCCACCAATGCCCAACTATATTGGCATAAAGACATAGTATAACTGAGGAAAATATGACCTGACAGAAACTCTATATACAGAGAGAAGTATATGGGCTGAGTGCTTTTGCTTTTTTGTTTGCTCTTGTTTATGTTAAGTAAGAAAAAAAAGTTCTAACCTATAACTTTAAAGCAAATATAAATTTTAATAATAGCTTTGTGGAACATAACATTAATTAGCTAATAAAGCTTAATCTAAAGTATTAGTAAATAAACTTAATAATAAAATATGAATAGTTATGTGCCTAATTTTTGTTCCGGAACTTTGGGGACTAAAAGCAGAAGAAAAGTCTACCTCATCCATAACCGCTGCTACACAAGACTGAGATTTTTCTCACTTTGGTGATTCTATAGGCCATCATTTTTGTTATTTATTTTAGTTCATCCACACATACATACATATGTGTTTAAGACATTGACATAGATATATGTTAATGCTTTCCTGGTTCCGTCCATAGTGGAAAGGAGGGACCGTGTTCATTTAGTATAGATTGAAGATTGGATGTTTGGATGGCAGAAATGTTATGATTTCTATAACCTGTTTTAAACTCTGAGTTGAACTTGGAGATCCCTTTCTGATGTGATATTAAGAGGTGGTAAAACAAAGCAGAGAGATTTGTATGCTCTATAAAAGCTTTCAAAATCTGTTTTTGAGACACGCAGACATCTTACCTTTATTATCCTATCTACTCAAGAAGCTGAGATCTAGAATGCTGCCTTTCAAAATAGGTTAGAAAAGTACATAAAACCTCATTTCCAATTTCCTGAAAAAAGCCAGACTAGAGGTGTGACAATTGGTAGAGCAAATGTGAGGCACTGAGTTCAAATTCTAACACAGGCAAAAAGTAAATAAAAAAATTAAATTCTCTCTTTATGATACATTTTACTTTGCAGGAGAGAAACCCACTGTTCTAAATAGAAAAGTATGGTAGTCATTTACTGCTATTTCACTCAAGGCCATCTTTACCCCTTCATTAAATACTTAAGGAAAGGGAAAGCATTTTTTGTTTTAGTAACTTAAATTACTGTTATGAAAGTATACTATACTCAAACAAGAATCTTAAACAGGATATATCTGTGTAAATCACAAGGATATTTATGTATGCATATAGTTTTGCACATGGAGAAGATTGAACATGTTGACAATAAAATGATACAATTTTGAAGAATTTTGCAAGAAATTGTCCAAATATAGATTTTAAGTTGTTTAAAATCAGTCTGAAGTGCTGTTTGAGAGAAAAGTTTATTAAGTTTAGTGTGTAGGGTATGACTAATTTATTAAAACTTAACAAAGAAGAAAAAAAACACTTTGGAAGTTCCTTCAACTTTCCCGAGTTGATCCTACTAAATCTACTTGGATAAAGCACATAAAAAAATGCTTCCTACAGGCAAATCTTGAGCGGTATAAATTCTAAAATCTTTTAATTCAAAAGGATGTGTCTTCTGTTCGTGTTTTTAGTGGAAAACTGAAGAAAATCTAACCTGGCAATTGCTCTTGTCTGACACTCCAGCCCCCTCCTGCCAAAAAGCCAATCACCCATCATCAGAATGTGATTATGATGCAATGATCTCCTTGTGAATGTTGCATTATGGCTCAGGCAGTGCATAAGCTGTCCCTGGGCACTTGTGCTTACAGCTATTTGAATTTCTCTGGTAAGTCAGTATGATTTATGAGATAATTCAGATTTCCTCTTCATCAAGGGAGAACGTTTAAGTTCATAAAACTTTTGCAACTAAGATAAAGAGAAAGGAAGCCTTTGGAGCAAAGAAGAATTTGTGGTTTGTTATCATTCTCTCTTTTAAAACTGAACTGATTACAAAATTGTACTTGACAAATTTCTTCAATGTTATCTTGTATAGAGAATAAAAATTCAATCATGTTTATTTTGAATCATGCACAGATTGACTCAGCCTTTAATTCACATGTAAAACACCTGTTTGAAGAACAAGAGTTAGAGTTTTAGTACAAATAGGAAAGTGGATGCTGAACAGGGATTCATATAAAACTCTGCTGTTTATCTTTTGTGAAAAGCAAGTCCTGGCAAACAGGTGGTTTCTTATATCTGCAGTATTTCATTTCCTCATGCACAGCTGTGTTAGAAAATGTCTGATTTTATGAACCACATGCCAGACTTGGCAATATTTTTATAATGGACAGGAAAAAGCAAATTGTATTGCTTCATTTATTTTTCCTATACCAATAATGTAAATTTTCAGATTTAATATCACACACACTCTTCATAGTCAACTTTTGTAATTTAAGTAGCTGTTTGTCTAGAAATATGGACAATCACATGAATTCACCCTTAAATTCATATGTGAAATAAAACACTGCTGATGAAAGCTTTTTTGGCCTCCTTTTTATTATTATTCATAAAATTTCCTAGGTATGCATGGTGCTTTATAGAGCATATAAAAAGACAAGGTCCCTGCCACGAAAGCTTTATAGTATAATCCAAGGAACATACTGAAGAAAACTCAGATATATAGAATATGCATTGCAATGGGACAATTGTGAGAATGGTTTAAAATTGATGTGAAACAAGGATAGGGTCACGAAAGATTATTTTCTATTTTACTTGTAAGACAACTTGTTGTGTATAAAAAATTGAAACTGATAAATAATTGAATTAATAGAGTTTTGATTCATGTTACTTTCACATACTCTGAAGTGTTATTAATTTAGAAATCTAAACACTTTACATACTGGACTCCTGAAACATGGTAATTCAACTAAGGACATGGAACACCAAGACTATCATATTATTAGGCACACAGTAAGTCATGAACAAAGAGAAGAAAGTTCCTCCTGGTAATTTTCTGGAAAGACCAGGTCAATCAAAGAGGTAGGATGTTTGAGGAATTTGGTAAAAGGTCAATGTAGCAGGAAGAATGAACAAGGGGGACTGTAGGAGGGAGGGGAAGGGGGAGGGGGAGGGGAAGGAGGGGGAGGAGGGGGGAAGGAGGGGGGAGGAGGAGGGGGAAGAGGAGGAGGGGGAGGAGGAGGAGGGGAAGGAGGAGGAGGGGAAGGAGGAGGAGGAGAAGGGGAGGGGAGGGGGAGGGGGAGGAGGAGGCCCAAAGAGTGTGGGGAAAAGGAAAGGATTCCATACTTTTCAGGCCACATTATGAATGCAGAGGTCTGGGAACCTAGGTCAAGCTACAGAGTAGCTCAAGCTACATATTCCTGGCAAGGACCTGAGTTCTTGGCCAGAGTTCAAACCTCAGTACTGCCAAATAAAAAAAAAGAAAAAGGAAGGGAGATTAAGGAGGTAGAAGATGGAGAAAGGAAGGGGATGGAAAGAGAGAGAAGGAAGTCAAGAAGGGAAGAAAGAGAGGACCAGGGGAGGAGGAAAGAAGGGAAGTAAGAGAAGAAATAAGAGTAAAAGAGAGGACAGAAGGAAAGGAGGGAGAAATGGAGGGAAGGAGGAAAGAAGGAGGCAGGTAAAAGGAGGGAAGAGAGAGGAAATGGAGAGAAGGAAAGAGAGAGAGAAAGACAGAGGAAGGAAGGAAGAAGAAAGGAAGGAAGGAAGGAAGGAAGGAAGGAAGGAGGGAGGGAGGGAGGGAGGGAGGGAGGGAGGGAGGGAGGGAGGGAGGAAGGAAGGGAGGGAGGGAGGAAATAAGATTTGTGTAAGGCAATGCCGTTGGGTTGATACATGACTGACAACCATTGTAGCATTTCTATAACATGAGAAGATAAAAACACAAAAAATGAGGAGTCTGTCTGGCTAAGGGTCATTCAGCCTGTGTGGGAGGGGCTGCCACCTTGAGTAACTCCTTAGCAATGAATGAATGCAGTGGAAAGAAGAAACATAACTATTAGATATACAATTTGGAGGAAAATGAAACTCATGCATTTGAAGTAGATTTAAGTAGATGAGAGCATATAAAGATACCACCAAACTTTCCAAAAGAGGGCTGGGAGTATGGCCTAGTAGCAAGAGTGCTTGCCCCTGTATGCATGAAGCCTTGGGTTCAGTTCCCCAGTACCACATATAAAGAAAATGGCCAGAGGTGGCGCTGTGGCTCAAGTGGCGGAGTGCTAGCCTTGAGCAGGAGGCGGCCAGGGACAGTGCTCAGGCCCTGAGTCCAAGCCCCAGGACTGGCCAAAAAATAAAAAAATAAAATATAATTTCCAAAAGAACCTCTGTGATAAAACAATAACAACAACAAAAACATGTTGCTATGTATTGGACAAATTCAGAGTCCATACTAGGACATCGATTGCATTTATGCCTAAGTCCCATTTTGCCAGGAATCACACTAACTTTCTCCTTAGGGATGTTTTTAAAAAGAAGGAATTACTTAGAAGGAAAGAAGATGATATTATCACTATAAAACTTAATCATTGGTTGCACGATTTTTTAGGAAGGCTGAATATAGAATTCCATGGGTAATCCCAAACTCATGTTGTTTGGCATGCTTCCAATAAACTTCATTCAATAACTATGTTTATTCTGTAAAAGTACTTTCAAGAGACCAAATGGTGGGTTGGATAACAGAAACTCTAAAACTTTAGAAATAGCCTCTCACTTGGTGTAACAACAACAAAATGATTCACAAGTATTTTTAAGCCTAAACAGGATGGTAAAGCCACACAAAGGCTAAAGATAAACATTAAAAGACAAAAATATAAAAATGCCACAATTATAACACAACCTCATGTCAATTATTAAAATATTTTATCCTCTGTAGATAATGTATAATTAAGATGTCCATTTGTTTCTAAGTAATAGCACACTACATAAATCATGAAAGCAAATGTACAAATACCCATACATAAAATATTAGGAAAGCATATAAAATTATATTTTAAACTGGGTGCTGGTGGCTCATGCTTATAATCCTAGCTACTCAGGTGCTGAAATAGAGGATCACAATTTGAAGTAAGCCAGGCAGGAAGGTCCCTGAGACTTTTATCTACAATAAAACCTACTGAGAAAAAGCCAGAAGTGGGCTAGCCTTGAGGAAAAGAAGTCCAGGGACAGCACCCAGGCCCAGATTTCGAGCACCAGGATGAGAAAAAAATAAAGATTTTAAAATTATGTCGCATTCATGGTAATCTTAAACTATAAAGTATAAAACATGGATGTGGATATCCTACAAATGTATATGCCTGCATTACAGATGTCAATATTCAATTTTAAACTTTTAAGTACAATACAATCTCCATTTAAAAGCTTCATACTCCCACTCAAATCATAAGTATAGGAAAAATTCAGGCGATTTTTGCACGTTATTTTATCTATCAATAGTAATTAACACAGTCTTAATCTGGCTAATGTTAATGACCACTGTTCTTCCGTAAATCCCAGTTAAACCAAGCTTATTAAAGGCCAATTAAAGGAAGTATTATGTGCACTGAATAAAGTAATGCCTGTTTTATTTTTTTTCTACATTGGAGTATAGGTTCAGTCTGATAGCAGAAAATGGGACAAAAGTTTTCCATTAAAAGTTTATTGATCTCTTGACAATGTGCAAATAACAAAACCAACAACTTACCTCTGTCTATGTGTGTGTTTATGTGCTTTTGAAAAGTGCACCAGTGTCATGTCCACCGGGCACCAGATTTTTGGAGCATCATGCTAGGTTCAGATTTTAGTAGACAGTGAAACATAATGCTTGTATTTATATTAAGAAGGAATGGAGCATGGGCTTCTCAATAATGTAAAATGAGCTATACACACATTTAACCAGGAGAAAAGGCAAAGACCAAAATAATGGTTACATTTAAATATTTCTAATTCAGTTCCGGGCTCAAATTTAAAATAATAAAGATGAATCTGAGGGAAACGGTTCTTGTGCATATCTGTATCTCAGAATCAACTTCCTAATGGATTGTTTTGATAAGTTAGGTGATATTGTCTGCTACATGATTTCTTTGTGTGTTTTGTTCTATCAGTGAATTTCATTTTCTTCCTTGTTTTTTCACCATTATTTCTCAGCATTAGTGGCATATCCTACTCATCAGAATTCCTAGCTATTGACAAAATGTAATATTGCTTTCACTGCATGGGTTTATGATACAGAAATTTCAAACTACAAATCATTCTAGATTCCTGGTGGAATAAGTAGATGTTATGCAATTATGCTACTGCCGACATCTCAAAATGAAATGCTTACAAATAAATTATTTATTTGGGTGGACTATACTTTAAAATATCACATTATTGTGCCTAATCACGCTTGAGAAAAATCATAGATAATTACTAAGGATCCAGAAGAATAAAATGGCACAGAACTTCCAACTATCAATTTCAAAGAACGATTGTGCTAAAAATTAATATTAGAAAGTAGAGATCTAAATTGGACATGTTTATTCATTTTCTTTGTAAATTGATGTTTATCACTGAGTAAACAGATCCAACATCAATCACGGAGGTATATATTAAAAGAAAAACAATTGACCAAAAAAAAAAACCCATACAGGAACTGACAAACAGCAGGTCAATGAAATGATTTTTCCTGAAATATATACCAATAGCTTTATAAAGAAATTTATGTGGTCAATGCTATTGGTATTTTAGTCAGCACACTTGTTAAAATACAATGGATGGCATATCCATTATGTTAGCTGTTTGAGGAACTTTTCAAACATCCAACAGCTATAAGGGAGCTTTGATATGAATATATCTAAAATGTATTTTCTGTTAGCTTTACTGAATTATATTTGGAATATTCTTTTAAAAAAAAGAATGCAGGAGAACACATGCATCAGAAAAAAATGAGTCTTTGGTTAATCATACTTTCTTCAGAATTATTTCTTGATTAAAAAAAGTAAAGTGATCCAGGGGCAGGTGACTCAGCCTGTAATCTTAGCTACTCGTGAGATTGAGATGTGAGTCCAGCATAGGCAAGAACATCCCTCAGACTCTTACCTCAATTTAACCATCAAAACTTGGAAGTAGAGTTGTGGCTCAAGTGTGAAGTGCAACCCTTGAACAAAAGGCTCAGGTATAGGACCTATGCCCTGAGTTCAAGCCTAGAACTGGTGCATGCACACAGATGCACGCATGCAAGCATGCACACATGCACACACACACACACACACACACGTGTGTCTTATTTAAAATACTCACTTTGAAAATTTATGACTTCAAAAATTTCACATCCATGTAGAGGGCTCAACATTGCCATGAATTAAAGCAATTATGGAACACATGCTTTTTTTTTTTTTTTTTTTCCATAGGAGGACTCAGAAACTGCTGAGTTACACTTTGTGGTAAACATTTTGGAATGTTGCCAAAACCATTATAAACATTTCTAAGTTCACTTTTACAGGGAACTCTTCTAAAAATCAATTAGAAGTGAAAGTCTTGTGATGCAAGTGTTTTAAAATGTCAAGCTTGTATTACTTTTTACTTGCTTTGCATCAATGCAAATATTTCAAAACCTGTATGCTAAATTGATTATATTCTATAATTAAGCTATTAAAAGGAATAGAATGGAGAAGGGTACAAAAATTCACACCACAGCAGAATCTGTTTATGTTTTTTTAAATGAATAGGGAAGGCAAAGGACAAAAGCATATGGGAACAAAGAACTGGAAATGGTGCTTTGATTTTAGTGTAAGAGCGTACTCAAATAAACTTATTGATCTTGAAAGATATTCTTTAACATTACAGGTCAACAGGTTAAAATAAAAATGCCTTATTTATGATTCCTGAATCAGGATTTCTAGAAAGTATTCTGTGGACAATGACAGAAGATCAATTATGAGTCTAAATTTACAAGAGAGTGTTCTATTTAGGAACTTACTTTAAAACACGGAAAAAGCCATTTATATTTTCAATGTATCTAAGGATATATATATATATGTACTTTTTATGTGTATATATGTTTATGTGTAGGAATCATTATTTTTATTTAAAAGGAGATTAAATTTGAGTGCAGTGCTACCTATTTCAACGTTGTATGCAGTAAAATTAATTTGCATGCCATAAATGCACATCTAAAATTATACATTTGAGAAAGAATGGGATTAACATCTATAACTAGCAAAAGTATGCTCCCTTATGCAACAAATGAACCATACATTTACTGTTGAAAGCAAAGGATTAAAATTCCTCATGTATGTATTGCAAACACATTGATATTAATTGGTTTGTCCTTTCAAGTTGTGTTTATCTCTTCATTTCCATCACTGTTTCAAAGGTCATTCTGTTCCATTTATAAATCCAATATGACAGAGATTAGTAAAAGCAAAAAGCAACAACTAAATGAGTACATCATCATGCAATCACACATCTCACAATTCATTTATCCAATTAATAAAAAATACCATCAAATGCTCTGTGGTGATTTTTTTCAAAGCACCAAAATGGTTCATGTCAAGATAACTTAATCATCAACATTTAGCTTAGACAGTATGGGAAACAGAGAAAAAATGAAATTTCACTAGTGAAATTTCTCTGTTTCCCATACTGTCTAAATAAAATACCTACATTTTCCAAACAAAATAGCTAAGAAATTGAACAACCAAACTAAATATGTTTTAGTAACTGCAATTTATATGTGTAATAAATTGGTGAAAGACTCTTGGAAATTGAAATACAGGGATTAGATTTTGTATGTGTATCAATTTGGTGACTAAGGTAACAGATTATGGACAAAAAGAATCTAAATATATAAAACAGTAACATAAGATAGAAATAAGAATTTTAGATCTAGATGTTCAATTTACATGTATCTTTTAAAACATTTTAGGATGTCACTTTTTTTTTTCTTGATACATGCACAGGTTTGGGCAGTGCCAGGCATGCAAAAGAAAGAAGAAGAAAAATCTAAATACATGCTTGTGTGAATTATAACAGACTAGGTGATTATACTTTAGTTCATTAAAGAAATCATACAAGAAGGTGACCATGTTGCTAAGTATTTTTACTTCAATATTTCTTATGTATTATGAATTGGACTTATGTCACCTAATAGATCTGTGTTCATAAGCCTATCCTCAAAAAATGTGGCTGGGATCTCCTAATGTAAATTAAGTGATGAAAAACAACAAAATACAAGCAAAACAAAAATAAATCAGAAATATCTGTAACATAAGTTCAGCATTCAAAATATAGTGAGATGAGGATAATCTGTTTCCAAAACATAGACTACAACAACAGACACTTTTCTTAAGATAAACCAGAATGCTTTTTAAAGAAATTCAAAATGGTTTCAGTAATTCATCTCTGATTTTTTTTCTAATTTCTGCTATATGGATTTATGTTTCCTGAAGAATGGTCATAGAATTCTAGGACAGGAGCCAGCATGTACCTTATGTCACTAAAATTTGAGGTAGCCTTGATCACTCATAGTACCAAGGTACTATGTCATTATGCATATAAATTATTAAACACTACAATTAAATTATATTAAATAATTCTATATAACTTTTATATCTCTTACTAATTTATGTGGTTATTTAATAATGTCTATAGATGAGTGTTTTGAACCTGTTACCCTTCTAAGTTAAATCAGCAGGTCATAATGGTAAAACAGCTTCTGTTAGCACTGTGTTTCATTTACCACTGGAAAAAGAATAAGTAAAAATTAACTTCATAAATGATTTATGAAAATGATGATGTCTTCTGTCTTTAGCTATCCTACAATATAAAATTTTGCATAAAACAGAGATATTCTTCCCCAGAAAACCTAATCTATGGTACCATCCAAGAAAAATCCCCAATGCTTGGCTCCTTTTTAAATTTTCACTTTGTAGAAAAAAACCCAAACTTATCCTGAGATTTTTTTAAATGTTTCAGTTCTAAAGAACTGCCTGTAATACAAATTGATAGTTTGATGGACAGAATTTAATACAGGCCATAAAAATATTCTCACCATGATTTAAGCAAAAAGCTCACATTCTACAGATTGTTTTAACTTTAAAATGTATACATGTATATAAACTACATATATATAATATCTCTGATGCAACACACACACATACACACACACACACACACACACACACACACACACACACACACACGCTTCCTTTCTTTGTCCCTATGCAGAAGATTATTACCAGCCTACAAATGACCCCAAGGAAGTAAGTACAGTTCTTGGCTGAACAATTTATCAACAGCTTGAAATGACAGGAATGGTGATTCAATCCTGCATCCCCACATATCAGATGTAGGCCACATTCTTCAGTGTGTATAACCAGAAAGGGAAAAAGTCCCTGTCGCATTTGCCCTTTCATAGAGATGGAAATATTATTAGAAAGGACATAAACAGACTAATTAAATCACAGCAGTATGGCTGGGATGACAGCTGGTACAGCGTGTGACTGAGAAGATCCATATCTGTGAACAGGAGGTACTTCACTTCCAATCCATTCGCTATTAGGTGCTTTCAAGCTTGCTGTGCAGACATTAAATAATAACATATCATTTCCAAGACTAAAATGATGTAAAGAATTTTTTTTTAAAAAAGACTTTCTAACCAAGAAATATCTTGTGCAACACAGCAAAAAGAATCATTTACCACTCAGTTCTGCTTTTGAGATAAAGATGTAATAATGCCATTACCTTTCATCAGCAGGATCCTTGAAAATCAACACTCTTTGCTTATCATGCTGTGAAATACAAATAGAGCTAAAGGCATGGTCTGCAAGGCACTGCAGCAGCGATATTAACTAACAGATCTGCCCTTTGTGAAGGAAACCGTATCCGTTTCATTAGTGCAGACTCTAATTCAAAACTGTTGAAAATGAACTGCACATACTGTTTTAATAACAACATTCCTAATCATTATCAAACTGGTAATTCTCTCCGCACTGAATGTAAGGGTCTGTGTTTCCATTATGACCTGCTGTTAAAGAAAACCATATTTAAATCCCCCTTTTCTTGCTTTTCTTTCCCCTTCAAATTATCCAGGTTTACTTCAGAGGCCTCAAGAAACATACAGAAACTATATATGCCACATTATGTCATCTAAACTGAGTTGACATTTTCAGACATTTATGCCAACTATCTGAATAGTCAGTAATTCTGTAGCTATATTACTGGGCATCCAATTCAATATGCAATGGCTGAAACAAATTATTTTGAAGAAGTTTGAAATATTTGGACAATTTAGCAAAAAACCAGGGTAACATATATATATGTATATATATATATATATATATGCGCACATACATATATATATATATGTATATGCTTGCATGCTATGTCTGATGGCAGGTGCTCAGAATCACAAAGTTTTGTATACACACATAATATTTGACCACAAACATCCGACCAGCACCTCAAGGAAGAATACAAATTTTCTAATAGGAAGGTATCATATAGTAGAAACTCTCACTAATTGTATTTTCCAGAACACAAAGTTGAAGGTTTATTCTGATCATATATAGTCAATAATACAAGGTTAAAATAGAAAGCAAAATATATGATCATATTCAAGAATAAAGTAAGAGATATCTTAAGATATGTCCAGTATTTATTTTATAATGATGTACTTATTTCCATTCTACTTTATTTATGAAAATCACATAGTCATCAGAGCAGGATGCTATAGGTTCATAATGATTATTTCCAGGATTTTTCCCCATAGAAAAAACATTGAGTCTTCTGAATATGATATTATATGCATATGCATTTGGGCATTCACAATCCCTTTTATTTTATTATTACATAAAGATGCAAAGTCAAAAGGCTACTTAACATGATATGCTTGAATTATCAGGCTTACTGACATTATTCAGTCATTACTTAAAATAAGACATATTGAGATTTAAACAAAAGCATTGCATGATAAAACATTGCATATTCCTAATAATGCTCTTCTATTGTATTCTTGAATGAAAAAGATATTTCAAAAGCATTGAAACCTTCTTTGTATTCAACTTATCTATATATACCCAAGGATATATTTAATGGTCACAGAATAAACTAGTGGGTGTTATTCATCATAGTCCAAGGATTACTTTCACATATAGAAATAGAACTAGAAATATTCAAGCATTCAGATATTCAAGTACTTTCAGATAGAAATGTTCTTTTTAATATATTCTTTCATAGTTACCTGTTGCAGTCATTGATATTTCATTTATTTAAAAAGTGAAGATTAGAGCTGGGAATATGGCATAGTGGTAGAATGCTTGCTTAGCATGCGTGAAGCCCTGAGTTCGATTCCTCAGCACCACATAAAAAGAAAAGGCCAGAAGTGGTGCTGTGGTTCAAGTGGTAGAGTGCTAACCTTAAGCAAAAAGAAGCCAGGGACAGTGCTCAGACCCTGAGTTCAAGTCCCAGGACTGGCAAAAAAATGAAGTTATGAAAAAACAAAAGAAGTTATGAAAGAAATGGTACAGGATTGCCTTTTATGTCTTAGAAATTCAGGAAAAAAAGAGCTCAAAAGTATATTTGAGGAAATTTCACTCATTTCAGGACTGCTCTTTAATTAGTCACTTCAAATAATGCCTTCTTGTGGTTTTAAGAATCAAAAAGTTTTAGAGCTAGTAGGGAAATTGGGAACCAAGATCTTTATTTATTACATAAAAAAGTTAAACAGTTAAGACACTTGTCAAAGTAGCTATATCCCTTACTAACCAAATCTCATGATGTATTTCATTGTCTGCTCCCCCATATCACTTTGTGGGTGTATCTGGAAGCATTTATGCCGATCATGTTGTAGATAGTAAACATTACACTGTGATCTCTACATAATTTTGGATTCAATTTTTTTGTTTAATCTTTATATTTCCTTACTCAAAAATCATACTTAAAATACTTAGTCACAAAAGAGCTACCGATATTTAAAAATGCATCAAGTTTGTTGAAATAGTAGCCTACTACTTTTTCTTTGTAATATGGGTATGGTCCACTTTGAGTGAAACATCAAGATATAAAGACATCTTTTTTCATCGAAAATGATCTTAACCATATGGCCTATTCACAACCAACTGAATTACAAGCCAAGGCAGTTGCTAGACTTTTAAGAGATGCTTATGCATCTTTCCACTAAGGTTCCAGGAGCATGATGTCTTTATGAAGAGGTTTGCATTGGTGTAGTTTCTTCAGCATATACAAAGCCAAAGAAAGCAAAAATATTTGTGTGTGTATGTGTGTGTGTATACATATACTAAGTTCTAATACATATAGTTATATATATGTAGTCAGTTGTCATATTTATAATATACATATATACACACACATATATATTGACAGTTGTCAGTTCTAAAGTTACTTCTCAGAATCTTTTGGGGGCTCTTAGACTTGTTCATTTCTGTGTTTACTAGATCCTGGCTCAGTATTGTCGAGCCTCTTTCATCAGGCAGAAAGAGAGGCCTTAAGAATTATTGTTTAGCTGAGAAACATTAAGGTTAAAAATACTTTTCCCATTTAATCTATTAAAGAATAGGAAATTTCGTATGAATCAATGATACTGTAATTGAACTTAAGAGATTTTTAGAGCAAGCTTGCTTTGGCTTTTTCACCCTGTGATTTGGAATCTGCTCACAGTACTGCCAGCTTAACCAAAAAGGATTAACTCTCATATCCAACTGAGAACACAGATAATTCTCAGTAATTGGTAAAAAATGAAGATGAATGGGGCTGAGAGATAAGGAGCAATTAGCTCATCAGCAGTTACAGCTGTGCACTCAATCCGGATCCATCTCTTGAGTCTCGGCCCCTTTTAAAGAACCTAAGCAGAATAAGCATAGGACACCCCTCCCCAAAAAATTGCCAGACCTGCCCATCATTTCTCTAGTCTTCCATTTTATTTCCTTCCTATACAAAGACACCTGTCATAGCATGCTATGTAAATTACTACCTCTCTTAGGACCTATGTCTAAAGCCAATCTTCTTTTTCAACTTTTTTTTTTATAACAGAAACCAAATGACTACTGTAGACACTCTTAAATTCCCTGTCAATCGTTTCATTATAGCAGCATCATCTGTTTGAAAATATAAGCAATTCCCTCATCTAATTATAGGAAGGATTTGAGGTTCATTAACATTGCCAAGGCAGAGAATCCAGTGTGCAAAGGCAGAGCTCTGCTTGGTGGCCCGTGCTCAGTTTCCTTGTATTTGCTTTCTCAAGGTCTCTAAGATTTCTTCCTGAAATCATAAAATTATTTTTTCCTTGCAAATAGACACATGTATTAGGAGAAAGGAAATGACTCCTGTGTCAACTACTCTATTTCTTCAGTAACAGATTTGGAAAAAAAAATATGATGAAAATATAATTTTATCTCTGGACTTATGTTTTTCTTTTCATATATTTATTTCTTTTTGGCAATTGTGGAGATAAGAAGAGTGAAGAACTGTTGAATAGCATACTATTCCAACTGAAGTCCTTTTTTGTTCATTAGCTTGTTTGTTTGTTGCTTGAGATTTCTACATCCTCATAGTAACTACTGCAAGTTTGAGAAAACAAGTAAGAATCATATCGTGGTAGATCACTGCATTCACACAGGTTTGCTTGCATTCCACAGTATTCAGAAAGACAACATAGTAAAGTCTTGTGATGATTTCACTTCCTTAAAGAAATAGCAGCAATTTGAGAGTGTTGACTATAGTTTAAACAATGAGATTTTCTTGGGACATCTGTTTTGAGATCACAATTTGAATAGATATGAACTCATTTCCTACAAAGCAAGCAATCTACTATTGTTGATAGTTGTTTACCAGTCCTATGAGTCAGATATTAGCCAATGGCAAAGGTCTCTCTCAAATCCTCCGAGTATTTTCTAAACTGTGTACATAGTATTTTCCTTAAGAAAAAATGCTGAGAAGTAGAAATGCATTCTTTTTCTGCCATCTTTTCCTCTTGGTAAATTATGGTTCACAGAAGTTTGCACTTGGGAATAATATTTAATATATTTATTTTCAAAGACTTGTTTCTTTTGTTATCTTTAGTCAAGGGAAAAAGACACTAGGTTTAACAAGTATTTAAATAACAGATACTTTGAGATGCTCACTATGTCTATGTTTATATGGCATTTAAGTACTAGAAGTAAAATTATGTTTCCTTTATTTAGATTAAACCAGTTGTGACTAATTTAGCATCCTCAAAATGTGCGTAATGCCAAAAGAAAGAGATAAACAGATTTTTAATAGAACATACTAAAAGATACTATCAAATTGACCTTGGGTTCACCAGTTTTAAATGCTACCTTTCCAATATCCTAAAGTTCCAATTTCCAAGCACTATTTTTTAAGCTGGTTATGCAGATCACTCGTTAAAAAAAAATAAAAAAAATTAGCAATTTATCTGGCCTGCATGTTGTGGATAGTGTTGCCACTAAAAAGAATCCAGGACATTTTTCCTTCTTATCTGCAGTGCAGCTCATATCAGCCAACCTGTCACAAGATAGTACCTGATATAAACAAGAGATTGCTAAGACATCTTAGTAATCAATATCAGGATGGCTACAGTATGGAAACCCCAACCAGTGCATATCATTTGTCTCAGCATCTATTTCTATGGCCAAATGAAGCATTAATTCAAATCATAAATCTATGGTGATTTAAATCTGGGAATGAGCACCTGCCTGCTTTAATGATTTATTTTGTACATTTCAGTAAGCAGGAGATTTGTCCATATGAACTGACAGGTCACCTTCAGATGCCAGGAGCAGACTGTTTATCACCATGCAGACTAGCATCTCATCTTAGCAAGTAAATATTAAACTAAAAGAATCCAATTGATTGTGGATGAAGGAGAATGGCGACATGGTCATATATTTTACTCAGCATTGCTGATGCCTCATTCAGATCTATCCTGAGGTCCTCATTCTTCCCTAAAATGTTCATTTTGTTGGAAAGATGTAAGCTTAAGGTTATCAGGTAAAATTGGTTTAGACAATAATTATTTATCAGCATCAAAGATTTCTTTAAACACCTTTTCTGGGCTCATTTTTAAGCTTCATATTAGTACTGGAAAAGGTTATCTATAATAAATAATATTATCTTGTCATTTAACCAAGCCAAGTCAAACCAAACCAAGCAAAATCAAAATCTGTATTCTATTCATAAGAATGTATTTTACCAACAAGGAGACAAGAGAAAGCAGTTTTCCCACAAAGAAAAAACCAAAAATGTTTAAGAGCGGAAGTTGTAAACCTGATTAGTACAGAAAGGAAAAAAAAATGGGCAATGAGGAGACTTCCAAAAATGTCAGTGAACTGGGCAAAATGAAGAAGCAATGATATGTCATTTAAGTAGCACTTCTCTGACAGGTTTCTTGCTTTGAAGAGGCCATTGACAGATTCATGAGCACTAAGTCTGCATCTGAAATATAGGCTTGAGATTCCTGGGATTCCTTCTAGTGTTCATGTTCTCCAGCAGTACTCTCCTCCTATAGTAATGTATTCTGGAGGATCTCACACAGCCTCTTATGCCACCTGCTTATTTTTAATCTTGCACCAGCACCCTTGCACTGGGGCAATGTTAGATTATTTGTTTGCTCTTAGAATAAGCTAAAATCAACCAGACCAAAAAAATTCAAGTGATAGAATAGATGCCACACCCTCAGTTTCCACCCAAACTTGCAGCTTAAAGGCTAATAGCTGGCAGACAGAATAGGAAAAGAGGAGGAACACATGAAAGGAGGGTAAAAGGAAAATGGTGATTTTTCAGGAAGGCAACTTAGAGAAATATTAACCACAAAAGCAATGGAAAGATTTCAACCAAACAATATGGTATGCAGACACTGTAACCTTGCTGTTATATAATTATATTTTAATTCTCTTGACAATATTATGTATACTCCAGTTTACTTAACTTTCCAAAGTCACAGAAAAAATATTACTAAACATTGATCAAGTGGCAGGTTATCATCTGGTTCTAAGGAATCAGAGCAGACTGGTGCCATTAAAAACAATTTAAAAAACAAAACCAACCAAACAACAACAAAAAACCTACTCAGTTCAACAGGTCTAAGATCTAAGAGAGCTCTGCCCCCAGTTGCTCCACTACTCTACATTTTCCTACCAGGGTCGTGTCTGCCAGGACTCTTTCTCTGTTCTCTAGATATATATATGCAGATATATATGAAGGGGAGTAGCATAAATCATAGACTCTTAGGGAACAGCAGCATATGACAGTAATAGGAAAATGACAATAAGGATTTTTTTCAATACTGCCCAAATTAACTAAAGATATCTACATGCTTTAGAGACTGGCAATGGAACCCTTTGGGGACAGTTGTGCCTTTAAGAGGCCACAGTTGGCTCTAGCCTGTCCCCTCCCCTTCTGTCTTTAACTGGAAGAGAAGCCCCTGCCCCTAGGGGTCAAGCAGTTGTCTGATGGCTGGGGACCCCAGAACCCAGTCCTTTGGGGGCTGGGTCTCTGCCCACAAAGGAAGTCCCCTGACATCACTTGAAGGACAGCTCTTGTGGCCAATCAGGGACCCCTCTCCTGTGCCCGCCTTTGGGGTATATCTCTTGGCCCCTCATTTGAATAAATCAGAATGCCCTTGAGGTCTTCTCTGAGACTCCCATGAGTTCTGTGAGTGTCTTTCTAGAAGGGCCTGAGGAGTCTCATTCAGCCACATGCACTGAGGCTTACCTGTGTCCCCATTACTCCACCCTGGACGCCCGCAGGTCAGGCGCCCGGGGGAGATGATGAAAAGGGGAACACACTTAGAGAGAATAATCTTAACATCCCCGGACCCAGAGGAGGTGAAGCTAGCCCGGCATGCACCAAGTCATAATGTATCTCAAGTAAGCAAAACCTTCTAGGAAAATTAAAGAAAATTTCTCCTCCCAGCTGAAATGGGTGTGGATGGTATATATCAAGGCTAAAAAGCAGTGTAAGCTATCAACTGACTACTTACCTGGAAGAAAACTCATTTCATCCAAATAAAATGCAATGAGTAATTCAAATTGTTTATGTACTCAATTATTATGATAGTACAAGTACCTAAATAATTAAAGTTAGCTCTAATTTCTTCAGTAAGAAAGTATCAAATATTAAGTATATATTAATGTTTCATGATGATACATGTTCCTTGAGTTTCTGCCTGTTCATTGTGCCAATGATGAGCAGGAAAATGCCTACATATGACATCCTCATGAGGTTTGTTTTAAATGTTTTGATATTTTCATTTCAGAGATCTCTCCTCAAAATACATCTGTCAAGAACAGCCTATTCTCAACTTTTGAAAACAGTCCAGATGACATCTCAAAATAATAACCATCATTTATTGGGGCCAGGAACGTGTTTTTTGTTGTTGTTGTTACAATTTCAATGTTGGCCCATTCAATAAGCCAAAGCAAAAAGCTTTCATTTTAAAGCAGTTAATAGTTGACATCTCTGAAAACATTCTAACATTCCTAAAAAGAATTGTAATTCTTTCATTTGACTGCACAAATGATTTTGAGTTCTTTTTAACTTTAATTTATTTAACTCCAATTGTTTGTTTTAGTGGTAGTAGGCTTTGACTCAGACTTCATACTTGCTAGGGAGGAACTCTACCACTTGGTCAGGTCTCCAGCTTTCCTGTAGTTATATTTTTATCAGGTCTCTTGTTTTTAGTCAGGGACTGACCTTGACCCATGATTCTCCTCATCTCTGCCTCCAGAGTACACCACTATGCCTGGCCCTGCTTTAAATCCTAAAAGCCTAAATATATATGTGTGTCAACCTTGAGTTAAACAATCCTTGCCCTCTAGGTCTTCTCCTCAGAAAGATTTAGAAATTCATGTTTATTTATGATTTATGTTACTACTATCACTACCACCTACTCAATTCAGACCATTGCTGCTAGAAATTTCAATATTCCTTATGAGATCTTCCTGAGATTTTCTGTTTATTTGCTTGTTTTCTCTCATCTCTTACACTTGAAACTGCTCTAAAGCATTAATAGTGAAACCTACATCATTCCTTCCTACATCTTTAACTGTCTTGATAAACTGAAAGTTGGTAAATAATCTGTTGAATGTTGCATGTAAAATAAAGTTTAATCACATTATCACAATTTTTCCTTCATTGTCATGTCTTGGATATGCTACCTTGAACACTTTTTGAAAAAAAATCAAGATTTCCCATTAGATGTATTTTGATGATGGCTTCTACACTAGAAAGAGAAACAATGCAGTGTCCCAGCACAAGCTAATGTTTGGCCCTATTAACAACCAGATTTAAAGATTTCATTAACAAAAGAATTAACCCACAGGTGAAGTGTCAGTTGAAAATAAAGTTACTCAAATGAATATTTGGCAAAGGTCAAACTGCTATTTGATTTGACTATATGACAGTTAACTTTTATCTCTTTTTCTCCATATAACAGGAAAAAAAAAACTAGGAAGAAAAATTCAAGTCACATTTTAAAATGATATAGGCCCTTAAAATGATGGGAGATAAAAGAATTATTCATAATAACCCTTATTCTTGGCAGCACATGAAAAAGGACTAAGTTACAGTAGTCTCCCTATATCTATGGTTGTGTGTGTCTGTGTCTGTGGTTTCAGTTACCCTTGGTCAATTGTAAGCAAACAATATTAAATGTAAAATTTCAAAAATAATTCAGAAAATTTAAATAACTATTACTTAGGATCAAACCCAAGGCACCAGGCATGCCCGACAAGTACAAGTTAAAAAAAAATCATTACAGTATGTTGTTTAACTGTTCTATTTTATTAGTAATTATTCTCAGTAATTTGTTACTGGGGAAAATTTATAAGTTAAACTTTATCATGGGTACATGCAGAATGTATGTGCAGAATTCCGTACTATCTACAGTATTAAACATTCACTAGGGTCATGGAATATGTGTCATTATTTTGTTGCTAATAATAATAAATGTCCAACTTCATAATGAAGACACTAAGAAAATAAAACTAGAGCATATAGAATTTGGTTTGTATTTACTCTTCTGTCATTAGAGTTGGACTCAATATTTTCAAGTTATGACTATCAAAGTTATGGAACAAGTCCATTCTCTGCTGACATTGAAAGTTACTAGCCTAAAGTTGGTTCTATACAATATATATGCCATTCGCTTAGAGAAAATGTTCAAACAAAATGATAGCCTCAAAATACACATAGTGTTAAATTGAAAGAAAATTCCAGGTTTTGAAGAAGTAACCAATAGTTCTGTTTGGGAAAAGCAAACAACTTCACCACAAGGTGATCACGACCTGTTTCAATGAGTAGAATACTTACCAACACTTGAATTCATTTCTCCATTTTCGGAATCGGCTCCATGTTGGTTATTACTGGCGTGATAGTTGCTCATGGCTTCTAATTTAATTTTTTTCACCTTCATTGCTTCTGCGATGGCTGCATTGGTAGCAGCTGCAGCTGCTGCAGCTGCTGCTGTCAGACCTTTAAAGAATGAATTAGAAATGAAGTAATTCAAATTCTGATTTTTCAGGTAATACTCCAGTACTTTATGTAACTCACACACGCAGATATTACAGTCTTGAATTCTTTAATAGAACACCGATAGCATATTTATATTCAGCTAACCAATAAAATATATTGACATAAAGAGACAAATGTCCTATACACTCCCCAGATAGTAGCTAAAACCTAATTCCAACACAGAAGGACCTTAATGGAAGTGCTTCGAGTTGTCACTCCAAGAAATGAGCCTGTTTTAGTTCTCAATATAAATACCTGAAAACGGAGCTGTGAAACTTGAGGGGTTGAATGGGTAGGTTTGAGGGAGAATGATTATCAAGATGGATGGCACATATGAACGGACATGTAGATTTAAAACTTCTTTATATAGCTTCTTATCAATAGTGAAAAATACATTTTAAAAATGGAAATGCAGTAGATCTAAACAATAATTTGTGTAAGTAAATTCAATTGAAATAAAAAATGAAGAAACCTCTCTAAAGGTGCCATTCCTTGATCAAAATTCCCCTATAGATGCCCTAAAAAGAGAAGGAAAAATATCAAATCTGTCAGCTTCATTCACACAAAGCATTTATGTGAGTTTATCTCAAAGTTCACTGCCCAGTTTTTCCTCATTACTGGGCATGCCACAGGTAGGATAGATCAAGCACATCACCATTTCCCATACATGACCTGCCTCTTCAAGTCTCTGCTTACCTCCATGTCATTTTCTTTGTTGTGAATAAGTTTACCCATGACTCACATTCCTGAAATCCCATCATTCAGGAAAATCTTACCCAATATTGTGAGTGTCGCCCTCCTACTTCCCTCATCCTGGACTAGGTCACTACTTCACCACAGAGCATGTCATTTGGCACTGCTCATGTCTGTCCATGCATATTTTCTTCAGTTGATAGTGACCTACACACTGGCATGGACCACATGTGACAATACAATGTGTAGTCCAAAGATGCTTTAGATAACAAACAACAACAGCAAATATTTTGCTTCTACAAAGTAATTATAAGTGCTAATTTAAAGAGCATAAAAGTAGCATAATCACCTTAGCAACCCAATAGTATTCATCTTTTCTCCTTAGCAGATTAGGAAACTTATAGATTCCAAGATGCATGCAGGACATTCTAGTTAAAGAGTTGTCAATTATAACCTGGATTTCATGTTTGTCCAGAACAATTGATTTCTGTGTATACAGAGAAGAACAGGTAGAATAGAGATGTGATTTAAAAAAAAAAAAAAGAGGGTCTAAGACTAGATCTTGGAAGATCAGAATGTTGGAGACATTCTATTCTGGCTTTAACTGAAGGGTGGGGAGACAGAGTCAAAGACAGAGACAGAGAATAGGAGATGTTTGTGTATAGGACAGCAATTTCCCCTTTTTAATGTGTGAACTTTCATTACAACAATTCAATTCAGCCTGGAATCCCTCATGTATAAAAGGACACAGGCTGGAGTATGTGAATAATGTCTCCTAATTGTAGAATTTTATAGAATACATAAGCTTTCTTCATTTCCCTATTGGTTTTTGCTGTAGCTTACTTTGTATTTCTGACTACAGTGTTCCAAATTTCATTGAAACTATCTAGGGGATTTTTATTTTCCATTCTCAATTGGTGGAGAGAATAAGCAGCACTCTTCTTTCTTCCTCACTAATCGCCACTTCTAGTAACTAGAGTAAAAGAGTTTCAACCCAAGGAATTATGTGAAAGTATTCGTCAGTGAAAATTTCTATGTATGAACAGAGCAGACAGCTCCACCTTCCCTTTAGATCTGTACAAAGAGGTCCTGACCACATTTACCCAAAGGTATCAGGACTCAGATTGGATCTTTGCAGGAAAAACTGATAACCACCTCCTTAAAAGTCACTGATCTAAATTCAAAGAATCCATCTGGGTTCAGTCTGAACATTCATTGCCTTTTAAGTCCCAAATTGAACTGATTGTCTCATCTTCCTATGATTGAATTTTTCTCCCCAATTACTCATTTCCTTCAAAGATGTTTCAGAGCACTTTCTTTCCTGTTCTCTAAAATCCTCTTTGTGTTTCCCAGAACAGAATCTCTTTCTTTTGATTTTTCCTTGTCATTAATATGTACATCCCATTTGTCCCTTTCCTGTATGAGTAATGTTTGTTAAGCCATATCCAATTTAAGACATACCTCAGGTCTGAGACTTTATGGTGTAGATGAATCTCATTTATCATGTTCAAATAATCAAGAAAAAAGTTACAACTTGAGATGAATATTATCATATCAATCCAAATAAATTAAGTAACATGGAGAAAAAATGCATGATTTGATTTTGGAAAAATCCATAAAACTTTAAGTATAGTTTCTTCTGTGAAAGTGTTCTCATACCAAAGGGAAAATGTAAGTATTGGGTAAGAACTACATGAAGAATGCTAGAACATGTTTAGTCAAAACAAGGGATGTTCTTTATACTACTTCTTCCATAATAATATCCATATCTGAGGATTCTTGTGGCTGTAGGCCTCCTATTTCTCTGTGCATGGGTGCTTCTGTGTGTGTGTGTGTGTGTGTGTGTGTGTGTGTGTGTGTGTGTGTGTGTGTGCAAATACTGGAACTTGAAGTCAGGACCAGCATACTCTCCCTTAGCTTTTTGGCTCAAACTAACACTCTACCACTTGAGGCTCTACTTCTGGCATTTTGGGAAGTGAATTGGAGATGGAGGTCTCTTTGGGCTTTCCTGCCCAGATTGGCTTTGAGCTACTATTTTCAGATTTCACCCTTTTGAGAATCTAGGATTGCAGGCATAAGCCACTTCTAATCTAAAAGATTTATACTTTTCTTTAGATGAATGTCTTATCCCTTCATTTTGAAAATTCTTTCTTTGTATTTTTTATTTGGTTGATTTTTATTTAAACTTTCATTTTTTTTCGGTTTCACATTCTTTCCTACTTTTACATTTCGAATGCAGTTTTTCTCTATCTCTCTCATACACATACATATACACACAATACATACTGTAACTTCACTATAAGACTATTTAATATTATATTTTAGATCAGTTAGGGAACAAAGGATGGAAGCGATGACCTATGCAAGAGTTTCTTATTTTTGTTGCACTAATTATTCGGGGTGTTGGATGGGTCTTGATCTCACAATATGTTTCTAATTCAATCAATTTTCTCAGGTTCCACTGCCCCTAAAAGTGCAAGGTTCCACATTTCATTATCTTTCCACATTTCCTCTGCCACCCTAAGTGCAAACTTCCATCATTTCTCTCTTAGTTCTATGATTAAAAGTCTTAATGGTTTCTCTCCTTCTACCACCTCCACTCTCTTGTTTTGTAGCAACAAACATCACCTTAAGACAATGATCCATAGGATCAAATTCAATGGTTCACCTGTCAGAATTCCTAATGTTCATGTTCATTTCCATTCTTTTTTTTTTTTAATTAGATTTTTTTTTTTTTTTTTTTGGCCAGTCCTGGGCCTGGCTTCTTCCCGCTCAAGGCTAGCACTCTGCCACTTGAGCCACAGTGCCGCTTCTGGCCGTTTTCTGTATATGTGGTGCTGGGGAATCGAACCTAGGGCCTCGTGTATCTGAGGCAGGCACTCTTGCCACTAGGCTATATCCCCAGCCCCATTTCCATTCTTTAACTTCCTACAGTACAGTGCATTATTCCTTCTTTTAAGTCAGTCTTCACACTTGCCTCTCCCACTTTCTAGAGAAATGTGATCTCAGATCCCCTGCCCCACACCTGTTAATGTCATCTTCATGTGACAGGATAAATAATACACCTAGAGAATTAGGACAAGATTCCTGATTCCTCACTCTCTATCTTATAAAGGGCTTTTCCCCCTTTCCAGAACCAGCTCAATGCCGACTCTTTTCAAGAGCAATACCTGATCTTCCCCATCCTTGTGAGATGTGAACTTACCATATGAGCAGTGCATCAGAACCAGCTCTCAAACCATGAAAGCAATGACCCTTACCATATAAGATTCTGATTTGGCATGTCTTTACTAGATAGAGCTTACACATTTGCATGTTTTAAGTGAGTTTTAGTGCTTTACAGGTCATTTTAATGTACAGTTTGAGTAAATAAATGCAGTCCCTTGAGGGGGAAGAGAAGAGGATCTATGGGATCCATAAGTGGTAACATTAAAATGATTAAATATATAAATAAAATCTTGTTATGATGGGTATATGAAACATCTACCATAATACTTGACGTGAATTATCAGTGAAAACAATGTTGCTGAAACCAGATTATAGGTAATATGGTAGTCATTTTGCCAATGTCAATGAAAAGTAATTTAACTCATTATTTTTATGTTAGAATAAATGTAACTGTAGTAGCAGCTGCAAATCTTATCAATTTAATAGGATGCATAAATCTCCATAGGTACATCTCCTAAGGCTTTTCACACACACACACACACACACACACACACATCCCATTAAATATATTTCAACTCCTTTTGGCTCTGAAATGGCCATTGTGATTTCCCAATCTACATCTCAAGTCTCCTCCCATTTGCCAACTTTCTGATAGAAACATAGTTGGCTATCTATAAATGAGCCTCAGGTAGAAGTACTGTTGTGTATGTTTGTTGTTCCCTAAAGAGGTAAAAAAAAAAAAAAATCACAGAGTAACTAAAGCCTTTGACCTTTCTAATATATACACAAAATCCAAACAATGACAACAATTTTTATGAGATAATTGTTCACTGATGTAACCACCAGTGACCTATAATGTCTACCATGTTTTAACACCATATATAATCTTTTCTTATAGTATCTACTCTGTGCCTGAGGCTCCTGGAGAACTTACTACCCCATGCATTCATATCACACCCTGAAGTGCCTTACATTTCAAATTTTGTCTGCTTTAACTCTTCTCAAAAGAAATTCATTTTCCCCTTAAAAGGAAGCAATTAATATTTATCAAAATGTAAATAACTTTTTCAAGGCCCAGGACTGGCCAAAAAAAAAAAAAAAAAAACCTCATAAATAACTTTTTCACAAGATTTTTTTCCAGTAATGAGTGATAAAATAATTTAAAATTATAGATAGATATCTGGTAAAGCAAACAAAACTTACACAAACACTCAAACTATCTGACTGCATAGTAAATGCTTAGTAAACAAGGAGGTCATCACTTCTGTTGCTTTTTAGAAGTGAATATGAAAGCCAGGTATGGTAGCATTCACCTCTAACCCCAGCTATTGAAGAGGCAAAGATATTAGAATTATGAGTTCTAGGCTAGCCTAAGTAAAGTTACTGGTGGGACTGTTTCCAAAAAGAAAAGGCAAACTGAAGATACGGATCAAGTGGCAGAGTGCTTGCCTAAAACATAAAGATTCTAGATTCAATCCCCCGTACTAGAAGGAGTAAGAAGAAAAAGATGAGGGGGAAGGAAAGGACAGGGGAGGATAAAAATGAATGTGATTAGCAATTAATGGAGAAATTTGTTACAATACAAATTTAAATTAGCATCAGATAATCCAAGGATAGTGAGGAAGCAAACCAGCTGGATGATACATAAAATTATTGCATCAAAAATAACTGTAGATAGATAATACTTATTCTAAACTAAAGAATGTATGAATGGTACCTTACATTAAGGAATGATTGAATGATTACTAAATCCAATGTTATCATCAGCAATTGGTAAAGTTTAATGCACACTTACAATTAATTTTCCACTGAGTGATAAAAGTCATGACTTTATAAATAATTTATCCCAATACTATGCTTGTCTTCAGAAGATGGTAAGAAGACACACACGACAAACTTCTTGATGTCTAGTTGCCCTTTAGAGAAGGGACTATATCCTATATGGTACAAAAAAAATTGACATTTACTTTTCTTTATGTTTTGATCTTGACCAACATTATCATTTGAAATTTGTCATTGCTAAAACACAGAACCAACCTAGATGTCCCTCAGTAGATGAATGGATCAGGAAAATGTGGTACATATACACAATGGAATTCTATGCCTCCATAAGAAGGAATGACATTGCCCCATTCTTTAAGGAAATGGAAGGACTTGGAAAAAAATCATATTAACTGAAGTGACTCAGACCCAAAGAAACATAAACTCTATGGTGTCCCTCATAGGGAATGGCTAGTACATGATTAGGCTAGTCATGGTAGAAGATCAAAATACCTCAATAGCTACACCCAAATGATCACATAAGATGATGCCAAGTGAAAGGAACTCCATGTTACAGAAACAAGAGTTATACCACTGTTGTAATTATTATCAACGTGCCATGTGAAACTGTACATCTTTTTTTTTATTTTCTTGTCTGTTTGTTTGGTTGTTTTGTTTAGTTTGGTTCTCTTGTATTCCCTTCCTGTGGTTGTACCCCCACTACCACTATATCTCATCCATATGTCTTGGATACTGTTTAAATGGGTATTAGAACTGGGGAAGGGAAAGGGAATATCAAAATTGAGAGACAAAGGACAAAAAGACAAACCATTCCAAAAGCAATACTTACAAAACCATTTGGTGTAAATTAACTGCACAGCTCTTAGGGGAGAGGGAAAGGGGGAGGGGGGAAATGAGGGAAAAGGTAACAAGAAATGTATTCATTGCCTTACACATGAATCTGTAACCCCTCTGTACCACACTTTGACAATAAAGAAAAAGTTTAATAAAAAAAATTCTAGCAATGAAAAACAAAAAAGAAGATGAATAGATTTTTATCTAGAACTGAGAAGCATGTAGCATGTGATTGAACTAAAGGTGGAACTTAAACTGGAAGCACTCTTGCAGGCTCCATTCTCCTTTATAAATTCTTTATTGTTATTTTAAACTGGCTATGGCTGTACCTTATCTTGGCTAACCAGTTTTTTTTTTATTTTCACAGTTTTGATGCTCTGCAAAAGGCATTTTAATTTACTGTTGAATTAGTGACCAACATGCAAGTCACTAACTCCTGTAAGTACACAGGAAATAGTAGACAACAGTGATTGAAAACAACATGTGTCAAGTCTGCCTGCAATAGCATCTAAGTTAAATAAGGCCCCAGACTTCACAGTTCTCATCGTTCTGAATGGTGATAACATTCCTGACTTCCCAGAGGTGTGGTGGAGAATAAAGTGAAGTGACACGTGCAATACCCTACTCACATTCCTAGATATGAACATGTATTGCCTGAACCTACCATGCTACCCATTATATCCATCATGTCCTTGTATCTTGCTTTACCAGATATGGTTACTCACCCAAAATCCAAAGATGACAACAGGCACAAAATAGTAGCATTAGGTGAGAATTTAGCCATTTGACAAGTAGAAATCTAAAAACCCATGTTGCTAGTCAAAGATTTCATTTAGTTGTCTGTATTGATCCAATTCATCATAAAATCACTCATTTTTCACTTTATGCTACATTGGCACAAAGCCTTTCTATTTCTAAACTCAAAATCATAATACTAGTCCATGCATTTATCTTGTGGAAAGTAAGCCAGCATGCTTTCTCTTTAAGAGCATTATTTTACTTTGTAAAGATGGCATTTTCTTCTGGTCTCAAGTTCTACTAAAACTGAATTAAAATACTTCAAATGTCATTAAACAATCCTGATCACTCTCTTTAAAAGTGGGGAAATAATGCCATTATATTTCAACTAAGTTAGTGCATTTGGTTTATAAATAGAAGATTACAACTGTAGATTATAAATATCAATAAAAGAGACATATTGCTGTCAAATACTTTCTCTGATCTGTTTGTTTGCTCATTAACTTGAAAAGTCCAATCTTTGATCTTTGGTTTCAAAGACAGCAAGATGACTTCCAAATGTTTGATATACTGTCTGCTTTTACATTGAATTCCAAATAAAATGTGTTCCCCAAACCTAATGGTTAATAAAAGTGGGTTATAGCCAAGAAATGGTTAAATATTCAGATATCTCATATGATAGATTGTCAGTCTGTGTTACTTTATTCAAATTTAAAAGAAACAAATTTAAACATGCAACAAATTATAGCCAATCATAGTTATTAGTAAATATTCTGGAATTGATAAGTTATTTATGTCTGGCCTGCTTCCTACTGATTATTCAGAGAGACAGGCAGCTTATAAATATCTCATCACTTCACCGTCACACAAATTTCATCGACAGTGCTCATGCACAGCTATTAGCAATATGAATCTAACCATTACATGAGGGAGGAAAATCGAACATGTGGCATTAATACGCAGTCCTGGTTCCTAACCATCTGATAGGCAGATGGTGTGGAGCAGATACTCCAGCTGAAATGAAGGGGCACATCATTTAAAACCTTGTTTGCATTCTAACTGTTATCAGTGCCATATTGATATACAAGATACATCATGGCAGTGTTTGAACAATCTAGTTTGTTTCAGTCATAAATGTTTACTGCCTTGTTTTTTTCCTAATCTTATAAGCATGTTCAGAAGAGTGTATTTTTTAATTTATGAAACCTATTGTTTACTCCTGTTGAACTACAAGATTAGTGGAAAGCAAGAATATTCAATTACTTCCACCAGAGCAATATAGCCAAGACAGATGAATAAAGAGGGTTTTCTATTTTCAATAAGGATGTAAGTAAAGGGATTTTTAAATTGGCCTGGGCATTTTATGCATTAAATACATTTATTCCTTTAAAACTCCCAGTTAATTTTTTTCTCAACTGGCATACAGAGACATTTAATGCTTTACATTGTCATTCATTTAAAACTCTTACTGTGTGCAATTAATCTTGTCTAACAATTCAATTCAGAAAATAAAACATCAAAAAGCATAGTTCAATTCAACCGTCATTACTGTGAAGTAATCTTTCTGCTCCTGACAGTTCCTATAGACTCTGCAAAACTATGTTGAAGGTGCATTGTAAGCTCATACAAGTTTGAAATACAACTCAATTGAAATTACTCCAAGACTTAGAAGAACTCTTGGCTCAGTATAACGACTTGGAAATACCATTACCTTTTTTTCCGCACTGTGTTTTATCCCATCTTTATGTAAACATTGCCTTTCAAAAACAGGAACTGATTTTCAGTTATTTTATTTGTTAATGCTTTTTACATAAATTAAAATGATTGAAACATGCCCCTCCTCACTCTTAGATGGTTAAACAACAGAATTATAGGCAACTAGAAAGAGGAACTTAATTGTGCATATGGTTAGAGTGAAGATTTTCAGTATGAACTTGTCTCTTAATGTCCATTAGGCTGACTTTTCTTGCCCTTTGTAGCACATTGGTATTCTGCAGAGAAAAGGAAAATTGATCCTGGAGGCCACTAATGGAAACGCTATACCCGTTTTCAGTTTCTCAATTGATTGAATTAGGTTTTTAAAATGTTTGGATTAACAACAAAAATAACTCACCAATTTGGAGACGCATGCAATTATTTATATATATACATATATACACACACACATATATAATGTGTGTATCATATATATTACATAGTAATATATGTTCTATATAATGTGTTATATAATGTATTATATACAGCATGTTATAATGGTATAATTATTTAGCATTCTTTTTGTGAATAGGTTAAAATTCCAGTCAGTGATAGAAGAATTGGAGCCATGGTAAAGATGGAGGGAAGGAAAACCATGGGGTGTCATTTGGCAGTGTGTAAATCACTGAGTAATTTTCATGGAAAGTTTTGAAAGTCTCACTTTCTGATGCCCGACCTACAGAAAAAGGCTGAAGTTTAATAAATAAAAATAATAAATACTGAAATTTAATTTTCAGTAAAATGTCAGCTAAAGTCTTAAATGTTGAACTTAGCACAAGGACATGCTTGCATATACTTGATACCACTTTAGAATGCTGCATTACAGGAAAAAAATACTAATCTACAACTTGGGGTCTAAACTCCTAAAACATGAGGACAAAATGATTTTGTCTAATATGACCTTTCTGTTTTACTGATGATAAAACTTAGGGCAAAGGGGTTAATCATTCCCATAAAGCCACACCATTAAATAATGATAAAGCAACCCCAATTCCAAGGTAAAAAAAAAGACAAACAACTACAAAAGCAATACTTGCAAAACTGTTTGGTGTAAGTGAACTGAACACCTGGGGGGGGGGGGAGAAGGGAAAGGGGGAGGAGGGAGAGCGGTATGAGGGACAAGGTAACAAACAGTACAAGAAATGTATCCAATGCCTAACATATGAAACTGTAACTTCTCTGTACATCAGTTTGATAATAAAAATTTGAAGAAAAAAAAAAGCAACCCCAATTCCTCTAACTCTGAGTTCAGCATTGACCATGCTGAATCTATCAATATATGGAAAAAGAAAAGTATGCAACACAGTGAACTATAGAGTTTTTGAAAGAAGAGGAATCCTGTTTTTTCTATAGCTTAAGAATTCCATTAGAAGTTTAGAAGTTAAGGTAATAAGTCACTCATGACATAACAAATTAAGTCAAAACAATGAAATCAGACTAACTATTCAATTTAATTTAATTTTATAAAGGTCAATATATGATTTACCACAGAAAAATGGGCATTCATTTTCCGTTATTTTAAAAACTTTCAATATGCAGTATTTGCAAAATATAAAACTTTTAATGGTTTCCAGAATACTGTATTTTGCTTGTGCCACTACACTAAAAAAGTGAGTAAATTATTCCCCTACACATATCTTTAATACAGAAAAAAATTATACATACATATATGTAATAATTTGTAGTCATTCATGGCATTTGAACTCAGGGCCTTGATGCTATCTCTGACTTTTTCTGCTCAAGGCTGGTGCTCTATCACTTTTGAGTCACAGCTCCACTTTTAGTTTTCTAGTGTTTAATTAGAAGTAAGAGTCTCATAGACTTTTCTGCCCAAGCTGACTTTGAACTGTAATCCTCAGGTTTCAGCCTCCTGAGTAGCTAGGATTACAGGCATGAGTTATCAGTGTTTGGCTCAGAAATTATATTTAAACAACTGAAATTATAGTAAATAAACTGAAAGCTGGGAACTGATGGCTTACATTCAACAACTTAAAAGAATTTGAACATCATGGTTGTAATTCAGTCTCATAGATACATCTTAAAGGCTCTTAATACCAATTAACTAGCATAAAGCCAGAACTCGAGTTGTGGCTAAAGTAGTATAGCCAAATGAAAACAGTAGGCAGGCAAAGCAGCAGAGCAAAAGCAGAACTAAAGTAAATGAATACCAATGAAATTGGCAAATTTTGACACTGATTTTCTGTTAATCACCGCCTTAATATATGTTATTTTCTTATCTTTTATTAAACAAGGCATTGAATCTCCCTTTATTGTTGTAAGGCCTAGAACATCAAAGAAAGTTACCCAGTAAGAGTGTGACATTCTAAAAGAATGTTTTTAAAGAAGCTACATGTTTATATACAGCTGGCAGCTAAGCAATATTACAAGTGAAGAGAGGAAGTCATATCATAATTTTAATTTCCTGAAAAAGAATAACCTCATTGGTGTTTTTTTTGAAATATAATATCCTCAAATATTGCATTGCTCTTGATATTATGTAAATCCTTTTTCTAAATCCTTTGAAAGTGAGGTAAGCATTTGTATGTTTATTTCTGTTTCCAGATGCAGATACCATGGAAGAATCTGTCCATCAATGTACAGTTGTAGATGAAAAATGAAGATGGAAACAAGAAACACAAGAGGACATTTTACATTAATATCTATTTCAGCAGGAATTGTGCCTTGAGAGAAATAGCAAGGAAACAAAAGCATATTTTCTGCTATAGCAACAATTTTTTTTTCAGGAAAAGTACTCATAAAATAAATATGTTCATATATACACATTGTGTGTAAATTCATGCATATGTGGGTAATATGTGCATTTTTGTTTACATGTTTTCTTTCTTCCTAAATAGAATAAGGGTTGGGAGGAGATGCAACAATAAACTTTCTCAATCAATGAAAACAAAGGAACCAGTGGTTGAGGCAACAATGTACTCTACACTTCTGAGTCACTAGGTTCTTACATGTATATCAGCATCATGTAATATCCATAATCATCATATATGGCAGATATTTCCTCATCTGTTTACAAGGACATCTAAGTGACTGTAAATTTACACCATAGAAAAGGTCGATCTTGATTAGTTTAGAAAAACTGATACCACTATGTGAGAAGGAAAGTTCAAAGGAAATGTGAGCTTTGGTCCAAAATCTACAGCAATGTTTGTCATCTCCTATATGATAGCATGTTAAACAGAGGAAGGTTTTGTCTTGGAACAACTTTGTAATCATGGTCAAGTTAAGTAAGCTTTTTTTTTTTTCTTCTGGTCCTAGTGCTTGAATTTCGAGCCCCTCAGCTTTTTATATTCCCTCACAATTAAGTTTACTCACAGTTAGAGATCTACCATTTGAACCAAGGCTGCTCATCCAGCTTTATTTTTTTCAGGTTAATTAGAGATGAGAATATCTAGATTTGTCTGCCTGGGCTAACTGGAAACCTGGATTCTCATATCTCAGCTTCCTGAATAGCTAGCTAGGCATAAGCCAACAGCACTGGCAGGTATATAGTTCTTTGAATGGAACTGAGGAAAATTATAAGAAAACAATATTTTTCAAGAGTAAAAATGTAATGTTAATTTTTATTTTTTGTTCGTGAGCTTGAACTCCGGTACTGAGCGCTGTCCAGACATGAGCCCCCACCTCCCAATGGTCACAATTTTTATTCATTCAACCTATGTACCTAGGAAGACCATATGTGAAGATCAGGGACAAACTACCAGTGGTTGGTATTATATTACTCAAATCTCTTTTATTGCAAATGTTCTATTCCAATAGACAGAAATACTGAGCCAGACCCTGATGGCTCTTGCCTGTATTCCTAGCTACTCAGAAGGCTGAGATGTGAGGATCATGCTTTAAAGCCAGCCCTGGCAGGAAAATCCCTTATCCCTTATCTCCAATAAACCACCAGAACACCAGAAGTGAAGTTATGGCTAAAGTCGTAGAGCATTAGCTTTAAGAATAAAAGCTCAGGGACAGCCACAGGCCCTAAATTCAATCCCTGGGACAAAAAGAAAGAGAAAGAGAGGGAGGGGAGGAAATGAGGGAGGGAGGGAGGGAATGAGGGAGGAAATAAGGGAGGAAGGGAGGGAGGGAAGAAGAGGGAAGGAAGAAAGGAAGGAAGGAAGGAAGGAAGGAAGGAAGGAAGGAAGGAAGGAAGGAAGGAAGGAAGGAAGGAAGGAAGGAAGGAAGGAAGGAAGGAAGGGCTGAATTTTTTTTGGGGGGGGGCAGTCCTAGGTCGTGAACTCAGGGTCTGAGCACTGTCCCTGGCTTCTTTGTGCTCAAGGCTAGCACTCTGCCACTTGAGACACAGCGCCACTTCTGGCCATTTTCTGTGTATGTGGTGCTAAGGAATCAAACCCAGAGCCTCATGTATAGGAGGCAAGCACTCTTGCCACTAGGCCATATTCCCAGCCCCAGAAGGCTGAATTTCTAACACAACAAGAAATGTGATATTTTTGTGTTCTCCTTTGGGTGGCTTTGTTTCTAAATAACAGTATTTAAATAGGAGGTCTTCAATTTTAAACAGCTGATCCTCAATTTTCCTAACATCTCTTCATTATATGAACAATATCTCTGGCTCTACTGATCTAATGGCTTCTCTTGACCTAATTTGTGTTGCACCCTGAGATTCTATTAAAAGGAACTAAATCACTGCGGTAGATTTATTCACCTTAAATAATTTAAGCTAATTGAAAAAGAACCAAACTAATACTAAAACACTTTCACAAGCATTCAACTTCTGCATGTCAATTACTACTTTGAACAAGGCGCTAATCACAACAGCTTTGTAAGAAACATGAACCCTCTGTCTCTACACATCCCTCTTCCTCTACTATCCTGAAGATTGAAGCACACATCTCAATGAATTTACTGAAGTAGGTGGACTTATTTTGTAAGAAACACACAATTCCAATATTTTTTCAATTTTTCCAAAAATTTTGAAAAAGAAAAACAGAAAAATAAAGGAGTATCTAGAACTCTCATGCCTAAACTCTCTTGCTTCAGTTATAGTTAAACTTTTTGTAATATTTTAACTTTTAAAACAACTTGAACAAAACAAAATTTAAAACATGGTTATTGATAAAAAAATTATCTATAGTATAACAAGAAAATGAACTCTGATGCTTTGGTTTAAAATTTAAAAACAAGCCTCATGCTATGATTATATCTTATTATCATTATTATATTTCTTTTTGTTCTTAAGTTCTTAAATGCTATGTCATTTTAGCCTTATAACTGTGGTACATAAACTTATCACAAATTCTACTATCCTAATCATTACATCGTAACTATAAAAATTAGTGATCATTTTTCCATGCATTTACGAAACTTTACAATTCAGCTATTTAAAACTTAAAATGTGACACAATTAAATGCAGAACACTCCTAAGAAAAGTTTCCAAACCTCTTTGCAATATTCTAACCATATAGCCTCCTTATGAGAATTGGAAAAATCAAATCTAATTTTATCTTAGAAGTAAAACTTTGTAAACTATAACTAAAGTGCATACAAAATAAAGACAACACAGTTAAGCAGACTCCCCCCAGCCCTCCCCGCTTTTAAACAGCATTCATCTTTTCAAAAGCAATAGGTTCTCAGTCCACACAGAGTCTGCTGCATTATTCATTTCATGTGCAACCTCATGCTGGACCATAAATTGTTACTTTATCTAATCAAAGGAGACTTAACTCTACAGAAGGTCAAAGGTTTAATTTTGTGAAGTATTATCTTACACTATGAGTTTAACTGAAAAATAGAAGAAGAAAAACAGCCAAGAAACTGGTAATAAATGAACCTTTATTGCCGGAGGCATTGGCCTAGTTAATAAACTTTCATTGAAGGTTTCTTTCAACTGTTACGGACAATGAGAAGAAAAAAAATCTTAAATTACAGCCATGTGTGACTTTTAAAGCAGTCATTCTTTTTTTTATCTCAACCTCCTTAGCTTAGGGAAAAAAAAAAAAAGACAAAGAGAGATTGTCTTCCATCTCTTAACCAAAAATGTATGTTTCTAAATAAATGAAAAAGTACAGATAAACTTTTCTAAAGTCAGAGGTCAGCATTGAGGAAAAAAACAACAACAACAAAAAAAACCCTACTGCATTCTTTAAGGGTTGAATCTCAGAAAACAATCTCTCCAGTTCAATGTAAAACTACAAAAGTACAAAAGTGAAGAGTAATAGGTTTCTTTTCCCCCTAAATCCAAATTTTAAATTGCTGTCTCCTGGTTAGCAAAACACTATGCCTCATGAGGTCACTGTGATTGTAGAGTCCGTTGTAAGTTCAATATTAATTAAGTGTACTGTAAATAAGACACGATCTCTATTTGATCTGACATGTTTCCTTGTAGAAATCCTTCTACTGTTGGAGTCAGAACACTGGTAGCAAACACTTCATTTACTAATAGGCAATTAAAAGTTTTAAGGGAGCCATTATAATGTTTTAGCTAATATGATCAACAATGTTCTGTAGCTTTTATAAAGTTAGTCCTTTCTAGAAAAACAACACAACTCAGTTTTTCTGGATTGCACCCCATAGAATGAGAGCATCATGGCCTCCATTACATCTCCATCTGCAGACCAGCACATACATATAGTAGTTCCTCCTGACATCAGGAGTTCCTATTTGCTTTGAGAGGAAGGAACCAATGCTCTGTGTTTCAGTTCAGATATTCAGATATTCTCAGATAGAAACAAATAGAGGATTGACTCTCAGTCCTAAAGGAAGACTCCCTGCAGAGTCCCACCCTCAAATCACAGTTTCTCAGCGGGGCACACAGCCCTCCTTCCACCTAGCAGCTTTGAGACAGAACTAGGGCTCCACCACATGCCAGAGACATGTTCTCAGGATGCTCTCCTGCTCACCTTTGTATCGGAACATGATGGCTGTTTTCACCAGTAGCACCCGGTGACCATCCGGACCAGGCTCCCTACTAAGAAATACACTCCGCACAGCTGGGGGACAATGAGCTGGAATGGGGTCAAGAAATAAACACACATTTACACCAGCAGTTCTGCTTCAGTTCTATAGTTGCCAAGAGTAGCAGAGAGACTTCTGAGAAAGGGAAAAGACAGAAATTAAACATAATCTAACTCGTATCATAAAAAGGAAAAAAAATCAAACCATATACATATAACAGTGAGACCAAAAATATAAGGTTTCTAATAATATATCCAAACCTGAGTGTAAGAGGAACCAGTTATTTTTTTTCTATTAATTTAAGCAGAGTTTTAGAATCACTGAAAGAGATCATTTCCTGTTAGAATCCACAAAGAGTCACTCCAAGGTTACAAGAGAGAGGACTGTCCCAAGAATGATTGATTGCATTTGCACCCTACTTCATTTTCTACCTAATTTGTATACATGCAAATCATCAAAGAGCTAAAGAAAAGGGTGAAGAAAAATGAAGAAGCCTCAATTACCTCCTAGAAAAGAAACACGTATAGTTACACATGCATGCACACACACCTACACACACACACACACACACAGACATGCATCTATTACTAATTATACACATTAATTATCTATGGAAGTATATATATATATATATATATATATATATATATATATTTGCAAGATCCACTAAGTTCAGGTGTTACAAAGTCAATGTTTTCATTCATTGTTCTTTAGGAGTAAAGGCTGAGGTGCATTTAGAAAGTGACCTTAAGGTCAGAGAATCATGGGAGTGTAGCCCAAGCAGGTATATCAAGTCTAATTCTTTGTTCCATTAATCAAAGTTTTATGGGTTTGGAAAGTTGTACACAGGAAAGAGGAGAAGAAAAAAAAAGAAAGAAAGATCAAGGGAATTCAAAGGTTTTATTAAAAGTGCAGACAGCGACTCTGACTAGTGTTTTAGCTAGATAGGCACAATTAATTAATTGCAACATTGTGAAAGCTAAAATGCTGAAAGAACGTGCTCATGCCTGCAATGCAGTAATATAGCAAAATACTTATAATCTTTCAGCCACCAGGAGCTTTTGTTGATTTTCTTAACATAATCCTCAGCTTGACATAGATCCTAAGGTAGTAGAACATAGTTCTTTGATTAAAATAATATCTAAACATTGTTATGTTAACCTGGTAGCCTAATAGAAGTCAGTGTCTCTGAAACTTGAGAAATTCAAGTTTGGAAACAAACTCTGAAATTCACTTCTATCTTCAAAGCCCTTTAAGAAAAGCTTTCTGGACTGGAATTCCCTTCTGGTTTCACAGGACCATACATATACATATGATAACACTTTTACAATATCTTTTGTTCCAAGCTGTGACAGGATCAAATCAAACTATTTTCTTCAGCTAAGAAAAGCTACTAAAACAATATTACAGTACTGATAATCAAGGTCTCATATACATCAAAATAAAGCTAAGAAATTTTTTTCACACAAAAGCACGTGAGCAATATATTCTAGTTTAGTCATTGTTACAGAAAACGTTAACTTAAATATTTTTCAATGTTTAGTCACATAGAAATCTCAAACTACTTGAAAAGGACTTCATGCGTACCATTTCATTAAAAAAAACTTCAGTGTATTCTTTCATTTATTCAATATAATATAATAAAGAGAATATCACCACTGAATATTTTAGGGAGAAAGAATCATTTATGAATCTGCATTTATAGTAATAAATGAACTCTGGTTAAACAAGTTATTGTAACACAGTTTTTTGTGTTCTGAACAAAGTTAAGTAGGCAAAAAAATAATTGGAAATGTAGTTTAGTGTTAAAGCATTTGCCTAGTATGTACAAGGCACTGAGTTGTTCAATCTCCAGCACCGGAGAAAAGAAAAGGCAAATAAAATATACCATTAGTATATACCAATATTCAGGATCTCTGCAGAAACTTATAATAGTAGAGGATTAAAGACTAAGTGCAGTGATGGCATTACAATTATCTGAGTCTATACATAAAGACAAAGATTGTTCATTTGGTCATCATACTTACAACATTTACAGAATGAAATTATTTTTACCTTAGTACTTGTCATCTACCACCATCAAGTCTCTTTATAAACATGCTAATGAAATGACTCTTAGCAACAACTAAAATAGTTTGAACAATATTAAAAATCTGAACTTTTGTCATAATTCATCATTACTTAGTGCAGCATAAGCTGTAATGGCCAGTATAGAAGGTGCATAGAGAGGGAGTAACAAATATCATCAAATTAAACAATAAGCACTTGTACAAAGAAGTTCCTTCTATAAAGAGGCTGTTTAAGCCAGAAGATCAATGCTTTCCTGAATCCAAATGTTTACCACATTTTCCTTCTTTTGGCCATTAGTTGTAACCCCCATGATAGCAACCAGAAGAAAAATAAAAATAAGGATGCATTTATCCTGTATTCTTCTTTTACCCTTCAACAAAATCATTGCCAGGTGATGTGCAATAGAGCCTCCTCTGAGAACATGCATTCTCTAATTGTATTGTCTGACATGCTTCACCAATCCAAGGCAGAAAGAATGGGATGCTCTGATTTACACCTGGGATAAAGCATGCACTGTGTGGCTGGAGGAAATCTGTGAGTGCCCTAGTAAAATTAGGATCCTATTAGAAACAAAGTGGTGATAAGTGGTAATAGGATAGAAATTAACAGGGCTTGGGACAAAAGCTTATTATAGAATTTTATAGAAAACAGCTAGTACCTCAAAATGAAGTACTATTCATTCACTATTTCCAATCTTTTGACATTTTAATTTTTCCCATGTTTGTACAACAGATAACATGTACCTCAGATCAGAGGATAAGATCATTGTTTTTCTCAGGAACTGTTTTGCTTCTCTAATAACTAAAGGCTTAGAGGTCTTTGTCAAAAAAAAAAAAAAGAAAGAAAACTTCTATAAAACTACACAGTGACCTTGATTTTTATATTTACAGCTACCAGGAGCAGAAACATGAAATAGCACTCAATTGCTTTGAGCTTCCTTTCCCACCTGCAGCTGAGGATACCTAGAGAATAAATAATAAGATAATATGTTGACAGAATATATAATTAGATGATGCCCTTCATTTGATTACCAGACAATCAACTAGACACAAGATAAAGAAATGTAGATACAACTAGCTGGACACTTTCGCCCTGTCTCAAATAAACATTTAAAAATACTTCTGATGAGAGTGTGGAACTAAAACCAGTGGTGACATTTCTCAGTGCTTTAATACATCACTGGGATTATTTGTTTTGTGTTCGTCCTTCTTATGGATACCTGATATGCAGAAAAAACATGAAAGATACTTCAGAACCCAAAAGAGGCAGGGAAGTAAAGAAAGGGTGGATGTGAAGGTGGGTACCAGCGCAACTTTAGGATACACGTGTTTATTGATACAAAATTACTCCTGAGTATTTTCACTTCCTTCTTTAAAATATAAGAACAATTATTTTCCTGAAATTAAAAATTAAGAATAGTTACAAAAATAGGACAACATGGTTAGGCTTTGAAGTCTAAGGTCTAAGTTAGAAATTTCTCCCCATTACTGTGTAGATGACTTTGGTAAGAACCAATTTCTGCCTACTTCAGTTAATTTCTTCCCCAGCTATAGAAATGAGGGCCACTGAGCCTGAGTTGTGTGGAACTGATGAGAATATTAGGTGACAGGTTTGTAATCGCTGGGGTCCACAGGTGGTCCTCATGACACTGCCCTCTTTTCTTTCACTATCCTCTCATCATGGCAAATGCTTCCCTACCACTTTTGCATTAGTGTCTCCATTACTGATGGAGCCGTTCCTCTTGTTCAAAGCAGATGGCAGAGCCAGGACCATGATACCAACTCCACAAACACTCAACTGTGTTTCCTAGGATCAGTAGTAAATTCCTCGTAACAAATATTTCTATTGCATGTCCTTGAGTGGACAGAGACTAGATCAATGTTGAAATAATGAAGAATTTAGATCCACACTAATCTAAGGGGCCTTATAAAAATAAGTAACTTAACTGCCTTGAAAATGGACCAATAAACTGCAATTACATATGTTGGCAATTAAAATTTCATGAGGGAATTCAGGTAACTAATCTGAACTGATTGACGATGGCACAACAAAATCACACTTGTATGTAACCTTTGTACTGTCCTATAACACTGAAGAAATTAATCTTTATAAGTCCATACTACAGATGATGAAATTTTAAGATTTTCTTTTCTTTCTCAATTGGAAAATAAATACCATAAGAAAACATAAAAACTTCATATTGTCATTACATTACCTATTTTCATTATATAAATCTTGACTATCAGGATATTATACTTCAAGAATTACATTATGGTAAATTCACATCAAATACAGATCCAGATAAATGACTGTGAACCACGTAACTATAGCAAAGATTCCAAAAGGTATGTTTCAATTTAAAATATACAGTCACTATGTGTGCCAAATACTGCTTCTTAGCCAGATGAAAGTTAGTAAATCTTTTCTCCCAGTATGTATTCGGCCCCTTCACTGTCTTGATGGTTCCCCTGGCTGTGCAAAAACTTCAAAGTTTGTTTTCTATTTGTTTATATTTGCAAATCGCATACTGATCCATATTATAATATGTAATTGATACGTAGGGCTCTAACCCTAACCCTAACCCTGTGTGTGTGTGTGTGTGTGTGTGTGTGTGTGTGTAACAACAGCTTCCAATTTCCAATCAGAAATGTTTCATTCATTATTACATTGATTTCACAGTCAATGACTAGTTTGAGATAATCTCTGTCATGTAATCTAAGAGATAGCAATATATCTCATATTATAGCAGTAATGCACTAAGTAAGCCTATTATTCCATAATAAGAAATATTTCTCTTTCCAGAAAATACGTTTTCCTATTCCTTACATCGCTTTCAAAATTGAACTTCAATATCTGTTAATTGAGAAAGACTGAAATGTTTCCTTTTAAAATTCAAATTGTGACTCAAATTAAGTAAATATATTTGTCCAATAGAATAAATTATATTTATAATGTTCAGAGTACATGTTAAATAGAGCTATTTTAGGTATTCTGTGTGAGTAACATTCCAACTTTTTACAATGTGTGAAAATGGGAGCTCAAATCAATTTTACAATAAGAAACTAGTGGCTAGCAGAGATCTAATAGGGTCCAAACTCTACTTTCCTGAGTTCTAATTATCAAAGCATCATGATTAAAATTGACAACTACACAATCTTAGAACATATACATTTAATAACATAATAACTGAAATTCACAGTGCCTCTTCAGCACAAAAAAATTCAAAAAATATTCAGTATCAATAATTCATATAAGAAATTAGATAATTCAATTCTTAGGACCTATTTGTAAGATGTTTAAAAATAGAACAGACATTTACCTGTGAAAAGAAATTCATTGCAAATTAAGCAAAACTCACTGCAATTACTTAAGCATTATACTACTTTTACTACTGGTAAAACTTTGCAACATGCATTTTAAGTGACGGACATATAATCTCCTCAATACTTTTCTTAAAAGCAAAATATAGTTTTGAGTCACTGTACAATCTCTGGAGGTTAATACCTGTAGTCCTAGGTACTCAGAAAGCTGAGATTTGAAGATTGCAGTTCAAAGCCAGTCTGGGCAGGAAAAATTATGAGGCTTTTGTCTCCAATTAACCATCAGAAAAAAATCAACAAAAACAAAAACAGAAGTGCAATCATGGTTCAAGCACTAGAGTGCTGGCTATGAGCAAAAATAGCGGAGGGACAGAGGCCAAGCCCTTTGTCAAGGTCTGGGAGCAACTCAAAAAAGAGAGGAGAGGGAGAGAGAGGGAAAGGAGGAGAAGTGAAGAAGGAGGGAAGGGGAGGGAGAGAGAGAGGGAAGAAATGAGGGAGGGGAAAAACGAGAGAGGAAAGAGAAGGAAGGGAGAGAAGGAGGGAGAGGGGAAGGAAGGAAGGAAGGAAGGGAGGGAGGGAGGGAGGGAGGGAGGGAGGGAGGGAGGGAGGGAGGAAAGTAAAGGGAAGAAAGGAAATATAGGCATCACCTGAACCCTGACTTGAAAAACAGAAGAGTTTTTATTTTGCCTGTATTGGATTTCACCCCCAAAGCAGTGACACTACTTATGTGTTGCAGACCGATGTGATGGAAAGAAGGAGGAAGCAAAGAAAGAAGGGGAGGAATAAAGTCAATTTTAGATGGGGAGATAGAGATAGGCATAGCTATTTTTACTATAAGAAGGGATATTTGTTGTGCTAGATATGTACAGTGCTTCTGTTGTACTCATGCATCATGAAGATTATTTTAAGTTTCAGGTTAATAATAATATTTGAAAAAAATACCTCTAAAGTGTAGGTTGAAATTTGGATGATTATACTAAGAGAAAAGAATATTCCAAGATTAAAAGTATAATTGTAACACTGAGTACAATATTTAAGAGGTAAAACACATGAGCTGGGGCATAAACCTGAACAGGAAGAATTGTGTCAATTTCGAAAGATGCTTAAACTCCATTGGCTGCAGGAAACTCCCATTGTATGTAACAAAGGAAGAGCCCTGTCCAGAGTAGCACTGCCCATTAGCCCCATGGTCCACTCTAAGGCTCCTTCCTAAAATGCATGGACCCCCTATCACAGCACCCTATATAGCTCTGTCAATGTGGATTTCATTCAGGCTTACCCCTTAGATAATGGCATCCATAATTTGATTGTCTTAAATATGTACTCCAAGATCTAATTCCGGACTTATCACATTACTAATTACAGTTCAAGTAAAACATTTGTAGTCCAAAGTCTGCAGGTGTAATTAGCTGGACTTTTATTCACTTAGTCCTACCAATTGAGAACGGAAATAGCACTACCTTTAGAGTTATCAAACTCACTTCCTATGTGAGATAAAATAATGTTCTCTTTTGAAAGAAAAGAGGTCCCAGTTCCTAAAAATCTCTAAACATGTTATCGCATAAATCTTGAAAGAGGGACTTTGCACATGCAAAGAGTCTTGATGTTGAAAGCATGCTACATTAGCCTAAATGAATGAGTATGATCACAGAAATCATTAGGAGAGGTCAGCTAGCAAGAAGGGTGTTGGAGTTTGGAGTGGTGTACTTGAATGCAGGATCTAATAAGCTGGAAATGTGGTTTGTCAAGATTTAGGGGTGTGGCTTAAGTGAGTTTAATTCCAGTACTGACAAAAAAAAAAAAAAATGGAAGGAAAGAAGGGAGGGAGGGAGGGAGGGAGGGAGGGAGGGAGGGAGGAAGGAAGGAAGGAAGGAAGGAAGGAAGGAAGGAAGGAAGGAAGGAAGGAAGGAAGGAAGGGAGGGAGGGAGGGGAAAGAAAAAGGAAAGAAAAAAAAAACTATGTTGCCCTTCAGAAGGTGTAGAAGGCAAAGAAGAGAGCTCTCCTTTTACTCAATTTTATATATTGACTATACAGACACAGTGTGTTATAGGATTTACTTGCAAGAGAGAAATGGTGTCTTTTTCAAATTATTTATAGCTTTTATTCTAAATACATTTTTGGAATATGCTAGTCAGTAAATGAATGAAACCTTGATGAGTTTTTCCCTGAAAATAGGAGGAACTACTTAATTTGCATAGGTCATGCTAGATTGTATGTTTCCTATGACATAGGTCCCTATTAGAGATTCACAAGATTGAAAGATTATGTAGGCAATCATTGAGCCCCCCAAAAAAACTCTAGACCACACCAACAGACAAATAAGGCTTTGTCTTTATCCATTGATTGGAAAAGAAGGCTAGAAGCTAGTATCTATCTGTAGGTCTGTCTAATGGCATTAGGGGAAAAAAAAAATTGCCTCACTGCAATTCTCTTTTCTTTTCCACATTACTAACTTTTGTCAATCTATTCTCTTGTTTTAAGTTAACATCAGTACCAATTAATAACCTAAGAACAGTGATTATTCCTATGGGTTCCTCCGCCTCATCCTCTAAATTTTGAAGAAATCTCAGCTGTAGTTTTTACTGAATTATGTAGTATTTATTTATAAAACTGTCCAATTATATTGTGATTTCTTAAAGTTGGGGTGGCATGATTATATTTTCTTTTTAATTTGAAAAACAAATCTCTTCATGTTTTCTTTTTTTTTTTTTTTTTGGCCAGTCCTGGGCCTTGGACTCAGGGCCTGAGCACTGTCCCTGGCTTCTTTTTGCTCAAGGCTAGCACTCTGCCACTTGAGCCACAGCGCCGCTTCTGGCCGTTTTCTGTATATGTGGTGCTGGGGAATCGAACCTAGGGCCTCGTGTATCCGAGGCAGGCACTCTTGCCACTAGGCTATATCCCCAGCCCCTCTTCATGTTTTCTTGACATTCTCCACACTTTCCATGGAGTGAGCATTGAATGAATGAATGAATATGGTTACAAGAAAAATCAAGGAAGTGTAGAAAAATAGACTTAGATAATTATTCTAGTTTTGAACTGAGTGGAATATTTTAAAGAGCCAGAATTTGAACAAAATGTTCTCCCAACCCCAAATAAATGAGACTCCATCCCTCCATATATCATGAAAGATTCTTAAGCCTGACAAATCCATGCGTTTGGTTGAAAAATGTATGAAATGACTGATGTTTGACTGATTGGGGCTTATAAGAGGACAATTTCAAAGGACTCAACTTAATACCTAACATCCATTTCCATCACCTAAGTTCCATGGAGATGCACGTAAAATTAACCAAGCCCACGAATCTATGCTCAAAAGAAACACTTCATATTTTCCTTAATTACATGAGAAAGACAATTACTTCAGATCCTACAAACACCGGCCCATTCACATGTCCATGCATGTGAAACACAATGTTCACCAAAGAACTAAAAAGTAAACTCCAACAAAAGAACCACAACTGCTAAGTCCAAGTGTAGTATGATTGTCAGTCAATTCAATGCCAGTGCTGCTTTCTGATCTGTCATTTTCTCTTATCTCAGAAGGCTGTTTCACTTTGGAAATAAAGAGGGAAGGCAGATACTCCTCTGACCAATCCTCACTGGCTTCTGCCTAATGTAATGGCTGCACCTGCTACTTGGGGTTATCACTCCATGAGGAAGGGAATCCCCTTATTACTGCTTTTCCACAGTGCTTTTTTTCCTGGTGCATTCCAGACATTGCAGCATTTGGGCTACTAAAGCAAAGCCTAAGGTTAAATACCACTTGATATAAACTTTCTATGTACCTGGCTATATACACAGCAAGAGATTAACATCTAGAAAAATGAAAAAAAATCTGAAATATTTACTACTGTTCACACTACATGTTATTTCCTTTTTTAATTCTTTATTAATGTATTTATTGTCAAGAGAGGTTACAGTTTCATACGTAAGGCACTGAGTACACTTCTTACCAAACTTGTTATTTCCCTCATTTTTCTCCCACCTCCTCCCCTCCTGAACTCTCCCCACCTCTGCTACATTATACAGCATATAGTCTTGCAAGTATTGCTGTTGCTTCGGTTTGCCTTTTACCTTTGTCACTTCATTTTGATGTTCCCCTTCCTTTTCCTAGTTTCAATATTTCCCTTTTTATATTATATTTTATAATACTTAAGTAGTTACAGAAAGGGCTTGCCAATCAACATGTCATTGTGTGAGGACAAGTCATCATCTGTATCTCCCCTTTATTCATTCTCCCAATTCCTCCTAAGCCCATCCATCCCTTCAGTGTTCCTAGTTTTGTAATACATATATATATGTGTGTATGTGTGTGTATATACACACATATATATGAATATGAGAAGTGTATTTTCTCTTGTAGATGTAAATCTCAGAACTGAAAACTATATGGACTTCTCAAAAAGTATGCATTCATGATGAGAATAGTTAACATAATTTTGTATATTTGAAATTTGCCAAGGTAAAATTTTATCTGTTGCCATCAAAAAGAAGTACAAATAGATACCATATGTATCCAAAATTATAAGCATTATACTAATAATCATGTCATAATGGTATACATAATGTATGTATGGGAGAGCTTAAACGCATACACATGCCCAGTTCCAGATAAGGAATATGGATGTAAACACTTATGTATCAGTCTAAAATGACACAGTTAATAAATGAGGTAATCAGAATTCAAACCAAATGTGTTTAGCTCCACCTAATTCTACATGTGCCCCAGTGAGCTGCACTTACAATTCATGCATGGATCCTTAGAACTGTCAGAAATTTGTAAAAGTTGCATTTCAAAAATGATAACTTAGCCTCAACCTCAAATTCTGACATGATAATATTCTGTTTGATTGATCACAAAACGATCCCAGCATATGCACAGTAGAAGTATGATAGCTAGATAGAAATAGGAAAAAATGATTCTAATGTAATATTAGATGACCAAAGACTTTTACTCGGCACGGAGATTAGGTGAGGAACGAAGGAACACAGGTGTAGGGGAAGCACAGATACTTGTCTCCTATGGGAAAATAGCTCTTACTCTGCTATTGCCTACAGACCCGAGTCTTCCTGGACCCATATCTCAGAATTGATTGGTGTGTATGTGTGTGTGTGTGTGTGTGTGTGTGTAATACGACCTCTACCATTGCATACTCAACTGTAAGTGAAAATGAAAACTTGAAATCTTCCCATTGCTCATATGTTCCAGCTTCTGCAAGAAAACTTTCCAGGCAGGTTCAGCTGTTGTGAGCAGAGCTCCTCAGCTTCCCAGGCCTCGCTGGCTGCTCCACTTAACATGGCACACAAATCACAGTGCTCTGCCTTACTATTTTATTTTTGATGCTAATAACTCTGTAGCTAAAAATGTATCTGCCAAGGAGCCTCTAGTATACTGAATATAAAAAGCAAGATTGATGTCTTGGTCCAGCCACCATCACTTCACTAAGGCATAACAAGTTGGTGATGTTACCTATTTCTTATCTAAATAGCACAGGGGGAAAAACTCTTAGACATGGAACAACAATACTCACAAGACACTATGCTGGAAATGAACTTTACAATTTGGGGCAGAGGGAGTTGGGGAGAGGTAGAAGAAAAACAAGGGAGGGGGTAACAATGCTGGACAAGAAATGTATTCATTACTTTATGTATGTCACTGTAGCCCCTCTGTATATCACCTTGACAATAAAATTAAGTTACAATCTAGAAATGCTATTTGAGTTGTTTTATGTAGCAAATAACAATCTTGAATAACAATACTATCTATTTTCTCTTTCTTGTTTTCCTGTGACTTGCTGGTGATTGACTTTTATCCGTAGCACCCACTCTAATTTTTTTAAAATTAAATGTTACCCTAAATATCTTAATTAATCAGTAAATTAGAAAAAGTTATTAAAAGATAATTCTGAATGAGTCAAAGTATGTCTGAAGCACATAAAGAATAAAATAATAACTAAAGTTTAACTGGGAAGTAATTTAAATGACACATTGGTGACATGTTAAAACACTTATCACTAACAAATATTTTAAAGTGAGCTATTTGGAATTTAGGGTACAGTCTTTATTTGGAAGCACCCTGTATGTGCTACTTTTTTGTTTTGTTTTGCTTAGTTCAGTCCAAAGTGACATTATCTTTGGCTACATAGGTAGACTATGTTAGGTATTGAATGTGACTTCCCAGGTCTGCAATTCACTATGAATTCCCGGCTTATTCTACATTCTTCCTCATAGGGTGCCCCAATTAGACATCTGTTCAATTCAAACTGAATATCAAAATATGGAAAATCTGGTGGTTTTATAATTGCTAATTTGATCATTTATATATTTTATTCATCCTACAAAACAGTACATGCGATCAAAGGTTCATTGCATAATTGCTGGGAAAAGAGTTAACTGAGCTACTTTCTTGGAGCCACCAATCTTAAATCTACTCTAAAGTCTGAGCTGTTTGGTTTGTCTTACCAAAATCTGAACATAGGTTTTTGGTATTTCACCAATAAACTTCATTGTCCTTTCTTTCCTAAATCTTTTTTGCTCTCCTTTGCCATCCAAAATATTATGTTTTGAAATTGTAAATGCTAGTTCACTGACATAAACTGACATTCTAACTCTAGTGCTGACAAGTTAGGATAGTTGTGAAAAGTTGATGACAAGTTATAAAAAAGTTTTATCCAGTCCAGTTTTTTGTACATGTTTGGCAATCAAAAAAAATATTTTCCCTTTTTATTTTTTTTTACAATTTCTTTTGGTATTTATTGACTTTCTGACAAAAATGTAATATGGAATGTTCACAACAAATCTGAAAATAATTATCATACAAGTCTCCGTCATGAGCCCATTTTAGTTTCAGAGGAACATATATGAATATTTAAAAGTCCTGGGAAAGGTGAGTACAGAGGTCCTTGATAATCAGACCTAAAGAAGAAAAAAGACTAACTTCTATTACATGTCTGACACTAAAATGAAAATGTTCCAAGAGTCAAAAAATTATTAAATATCAATTCTACAATACTAAATAAGATATATATTGAGCATATGTACTAGAAAAATCATGATATTTGAGCATGCTGTGTGTTCATTACAGAATTTACTTATTCTATCCAAGTAACAAAATTAGACCACATAAAATGCATGAATGGATATCATAGTAGAGTATTATTTCATTGCATGACATATAATTTACTAGTCAAAGTTACATGTGTATAATCATAAATGCACATTAATTCATATTTTTATTTTTAGGCAGACTGGACTTTTAGGGTCTTGTAAGCACAGAGTTTTAGGTCTCCTACTGCTAAGCTCTGCCTCCAGCCCTCATGATTACTTATTTTAAAGTTTAGCACTTGGCTTGAATATTCTCACCATAGTTGGTGTATTACTAGCAATGTATTCCAATATGATTATTTAAAAGTATAAATTATACATCACTGAATTCCAAATACTCTGAACTGTAATTTGAAGGTCTTGCTAACATTTTTTTTCATTTGTAAGAAACTAATACAAAAAAGTATGCAAAATTTCAAACATTTAAAAGCTCTTAAAACAATCTCTGTGAAACATATACTTAATTGAAAAGTATATGTGCTTTTAGAAATACTTTTTTCTCAAATTCCCAAACTATTTCTCTACTCTCTCTGTTTTTCTTAAGAGTAAAATGTAAATATTGGCCCTATTGACAATCAAAATAAAATTAAAGAAAAAAACCAGGAAAATCTGTTCCTACTGTTGGCTCTAAAAACAATTTCTTCTTAACTAGAGTATGAGAGTCCTAGAATCATTATGCAAATTATTTTCTCTTTATGAGACAAGTATGCATTATGCGACAGAACTTAGGTTACTTAATGCAAATAAAAATGAAAAGGGGGGATGAGAAGGAGGGGCATAGGAAGGGATAGGAAGAAAGAAATAAAAAGACAATAAATAAATAAATGAATAAAAAGACAAAAGAAGAAATTGTTTTGAAAAAAAGAAAAAGAGGAATGAAAGAATGAAAAGAAAAGAAGGCAAGGGAATGATGGAAGAAAAACATGTGTCATCATGTTTTTGACCTTCTTGGGAGGAGAGGAACAGCTCACCAACTTACAAGCAGATACTGTTACATGAAAGCAATTTTCAATGCTCTAATAGGAGGTTATGGATTTGCAATGGAAAGTTACTTGAATTTCACACTATAGAGCTGTTAGTGGTAAGTAATTATACAACTGTATTTCTGATGATGGAGTCCCATTGCTGTGCTTGTTCCTTTCCCAGTGGAGAGTATCTGTGAAACAAAGAGTGGCTAAGGGATTCAAGAGGAGGAAAACACATACCATAAAATATAATTAAAAATTGTGGAGGCTGCATATGACAAGAATAACCATAAAAAACAGATACAAACCAGCTGGCTGTTAACAACTTCTGAGTTATAAAAATCTTAAACCTGCTGTAAAGCACTCAATTCGATTTACATAACCACAGAGCTGACATTCCTTTTAGGCTCTTCTGTTGGGGATTTTTTTTTTTTTGACATGTTTTAAGGCAACATAAAAAGCAACTATGAAAAGAAGACATGTATCATCTTACATAGGAATTCATCTTTGCCTTTAGACTGGACTTTAAAACTTTAATCTGAAGCTCTTTCCTTGAACTGAAAAAATATATTTGATGGACACTGGCTGTCTGATTTTACAACATTATTCTTGGGATGTTCATATTTCTTTTAGCACTGATGCTTTTACTGTGTGGGTATTGTGTTGTGTGCATTTGAGTCATTGGCACTATCCAAATTCTGCTCACTCTCACCAATCCAAGAACTAATATCCATAGACTATAAGAAGAGAATAATACTTTGGCCAACCATGACTGAAACAACAACTATAATTTCTTTGGAACCTAATGATGCAGGCAGAAATCTACACAACTAGCATAGCTTGCTGTAGGGAATTAAAATAAGCAAAATAAAATAAAATCAATCGTACATTGAGTGAAGTTTTGATGTATAAGTGCTGGCAGGCAAAATTGCCCAGAGCACAAAATGAGCCTTGCTGTTTGATAATTTGCTTGATTCACTATGTTGCTACATGCAGGGCATTTCATGCCTGACTTATATTTAATCCAATCACCTGTTTAATGTTAGGAGGGTCATAATTGTATACAAAGGTTTTGAACATATAGAATGTTGATATTTCAGTTCTGACAAATAAAATGCGTATATACATCCAGAAGTTTGCCAATTTAAAATATGTTGGTAGTAACTCCGACAAGAGTTGGCCTTTTTTTTTTTAAATGAGGAATAATGTAAGCAAAGGAACTACAGTTTTGAGTCACCAATGGCTCCCTAAATTCATCCATTGGGAAGACCAGAAGAATGGACTGTTGGGTTCAAATTTTCACTCTGCCACTTTGTAGCTGAATTTCAACAATAAATTCGAAGCTCAGTTTCCTTTCATGTGAAATGCGGTTTTATCACTGTAACACAAATAATTGTTGCAAAATAGTATGATGAAAAGAATGAATAGTTAAAAGTTAAGACTTTCTAAACTCAGTATATAAGATTTTTTGTCATCTAGTTCACAGCTTGTGAAATAAAATTTGATTCTTGATCCTTTATATTTAGTTGAAAGAACAAAAAAATTAATCTGGTTATCTAATTGTTATAAATAAAATGATTGGTTCACTTTTAGTAACTGAGAAGTTAAAATGACAACAAGAAATTCAAGTGCCACTGTCCAACATCTAGGGACAAATTTAAAAGAATATGAACAGTATCACAGATAAGGCTATACTAATAGTGGATATATAAGATTGCAGAACAGAATCTAAATAGGAAAAAAAAAGATAAAAATTCAAATGTCTGTAAGTACAACTAGTTATTTGAGTTTAATAGTAGATACAAGTCTGTAACACACACATCTTATACATCTGTTTTAGTTTTGCTACATTGTTTTGTCTTAAGTATATATGAATTACTCATTAGAGAAATTGCGACTGGTATTCATAACTGCTTTGTTGAATGGCAACTCTTTTGTACAACTACTTAAAGATAATAAAAATGTTTGAAAATAAGAAAGAAAAGAAAGAGAAATTAAGGAAGAAAGAAAGGAAAAGAGAGAAAGAGAGAAAGCGAGAAAGTGAGAGAGCGAGAAAGAAAGAAATAAAGAAAGAAAGAACGAAAGAAAGAAAGAAAGAAAGAAAGAAAGAAAGAGGAAGGAGGAAGAAAAAGAAAGAAAGAAGAAGGGAGGGAAGAAAGAAGGAAGAAAGATAGAAAAGGTCTTAGTTCAAAGCAAACTAAACTTTCTGGGAACCCTAAATTTAATTCTCTGCTAGATAAAATACAATGTTTTTTATTGCTTAGGTCTATCAAAAATAAATTAAAATATTGGGAGACAAAAATGAACATGACTCAAAGTTTGTCCTAAAACACTAATAGCATTTCCTATATACGCAAAGGATACTACAAGATACAGTCTGTGATTTATATAACTCTATAAACGACTAAATCTAAAGATACAGCTAATCAGGTACAGTTCAGTTGCAAACAACAAATTCAAGAATTAGATTGCTTCCACATGCTACTGAAAGGAAACATAAACTTACTAGATTATATATTTCCTAAATGAAGCTTCAGTAAAAAAAAAACAACTCTCTCTAAAGATAAATTTGTTTCTATTCTCTCTCTCCCTCTCTCTCTCTTTCTCTCTCTCTCCTCCCCCCCTCCTCTCCCTTCTCTCACTTTCTAGGATTACAAGCATGAGCCATCATTGCATATCATTGTTCTTACTTAATCTTAGAATTAATAAGTACAATAATTGATTTTTTTTCCCGAAATGGAAACCTTCTTCTCCACTTGGGAAATAGTAAGCAGGGTATTTCTGATGCAATTTGAAAGAGATGTGGCCTTTACAGTATGTTAGTGGGCTAATATCCATGAATTCCCACCATTCCCCATCTTTTTCTCCCATAAATGGTACTCAGTTGTCCAGTCCTAAAACAACAGAGAATTAATAGAGAATTAATTTGTAACCTCTTGTAAATAGCCCCTGACAATGATCATGTTTTCCCCAGAGAACCATTTCTCCTGTAAATATCCTCATTTCCTTCACCTAATCTTAATAAAATAACTTTCCACTCTGATTACTTAATTTGGACAAATTGTTTTCTACTATGACTGCTCACAACGTAATAACCATAAATGGACATGATACTGTTGATATGGTCTAATCAAGCAAGGCTATTGTCAAAACAATGCAATATGTAGAACTCATTAACACTCATATCACTTACCAAGTTTAAAATGGACTTAAGTGAATCACCACATTGAAATCATACGCTAAGATTTTGTTTTCTGATATAAAAGTTTCAGTGAGATTGGACACAGTAAATGTTGTTATTATTAAAATACCTGGGAATCCTGACACATGTGCTTAATTAAATTTTTTCTCAACTAAAAAAAATACCACGCTCAAAATATTTGACTATCATAGACAAGATGCTGTTAGTAAGCCTGCAAAATATGATTTAGGAGAGAGGTGTAGCAAGGGTAGCAATCATGAGCAAAACTGATCTGTGCCAAAATTTACTCATCTGTTCAATGGAAACTATAATAACTACCCAGACATCTTAAACATTAAGTGAGCTAATATATGTAAGATGATTTAGTAACTTAAACATCATATATCTTAGTAGATGATAGCAATTACTAATACTCTAATGATCTGAAAAGTTACAATCATAAATCAGCCAGTAATTGCCACATATCTTCAAGCAACTCTATACTGATGCAAAATTCTTTCCAGTGGTTTTGACAAAATATGTTCTCAATTTTACTTTTACATATTTATGTCACACAAATATTTCTAGTGGAAGCATACTAATTTAAAGGCAAAATAAATTATCACTTTCCACCATGATGCCAATTAGTATTCTTTCACTTGCTAATTTTTTTTTCCTCTAGAAAACAAATGGCGCTTTTGTACAGATATATTGGCATCTACTTTTACCTTCTGTTGGGGCTTACTGAAAAGCAATGTCATTGATCTTTTTAAGAAATAGGAAACATTTATTGAAAAGTACTCATGTATTAGCCAAGTATTAATAAACAATATATACTTCTAAAACATATATTTCATGAATAATTTAGATAAATACGACTATTTTGGGTAATCAATGTAACAAATGTTTGTTTCAGATTAACTATATCAACAAATATTGTGTTTAATGACTATAAATCCTTCCCTTTTTGGGAAGTTCAGGTGTGTGAGTGTGTGTATATGTGTTTGTGTACAACTTGGTTAAGGAAAACATTTATCAAAAGTAGGGAGACAAATTACAATAAAAAAACAGCAGCATATGTTGAACCCAGGTTTTACAAAAAACCTTGACAGTTAAAATATTTTAATGACACTTATGAAATGGAGAAGGAAGATGACTGAGAAGAAAAGGTACGAAAGATTAGGTTGAGAGAACAGATAGCAGATTGGGAAGGGGCAGCATGTGTTCACAGGAAAGGCATACAGGAATAATGTGCTCCAAGAATCATTGAAGAAAGAAGTGAATAGGGGAAAATTGAATAAAATTTTAGGAAAGCACTGATACACAGAGAAAATCAGGCACAGAAACTCAAAGGAATTCCAAAAATATCTAATGGTTGAGTTTAAGCAAAGACTCTTAAACAACCAAACAAAAAACTGATTATTATAAGATTCCTTATTATTAGATTGAGCAAATCTGCTGGCTATTGGAGTAAATATAAATATGTACTAGGTACTATAAACCCAAGGATCATGGTTAATGCTAGAGTCCAGCATTTGCAGAACTGTAACTTCCATCCCAAGTATAACTCCCCAAAAAGGTAAAAAGAAAACATAAGAGTTCCAGTGTTACAACTTCTAAAAGAAAAATAATCATACTTTTGCAAATACTTCGATAATTTCCATGTCCACGCCATATAATAATATCATGGTCTTTTGAATTTCCAAAGTATAATTTGTAAAATGTATTCATATTTGTATACCAACATAATTTTTAACATAAAAACCCCCCACAAGATCTAATTGAATCACCACTTGGCAACCCTATGTTGCAAAACGTTAGTTGCAGATTTCAAATGCTATTGTGAAGTATTCTCCTGTGTGAAGGAGATTGGTGAGTACCTATCAAAAAAAATCATGATCAAACCTGGCATTTTTGTTGACAGACTTTGTAGTGAGGCCAAAGGTGTAATTAGGCCAGAAAATTACTTTCTCACTATTAGAATTGTTCCCTTCAGGTCTTGAGTTATCAGTCCAGAAAATTTCATTAAACACTAAATTCACTTTAAGACAACTGTCAAAATTAAGCAGAGGTGAGTCAAGTCAAGGTCCTAACATTCAAATCTCTCATCTGGATCTTGAGATCCAGGACACATTTTTTATAAAAGTGATATCAGTTCATTTTTGTGTCAAGACTGGACTTCTTTTGGATTTCACAAAACACTTGTTCCTTTAGGCATACCTTCACATTGAAGGAAGCAAACTCCAATCATTTAAAAATACACTTATTAAAAGTACATAACCATCACATTTCTGAAATGAAAACTAAGAAAATGTGTTGTAAGCTGAATAGAATCCTAAATTCTCTCAAAGAAATTTATAACAAGACATTTCAATGGGTGAAGTATGAATCATCAAATTCAACTTATGGTAATCAAAAAATGATCATTAAAATGGGAAAGGGATTATATCAGGGAAAGTATTTTATTTGAATCACTTGCAGGATTAAAAACCAATTTATGCTGAAAGAGAAGGAAATTATTACAATCCAAAGAAATAAACATGGAAAAGAATTGGTCAGGCCTAGAACTGATGAGATCAAACTAAGAGAAATAATATGTATGCTATTTGCAACCAGGCAAGGACTTGTTTTGAAAACAATCATAACCAAATTCAAAATAAGATATCTGTTACAAAGCTCTTTGTGCAGTGCTCTATGTAACATAAGGTCATTTTGTTCTTCACAAATTCCTATGGAGTCAGATCTTACAATGGATTATGAATAAAGAAATAGCTATGTAAAAGAGCAATTTGATGTGCAAAAAATCATAAATTGGAGTCAGAAAACTTTACATAACAGTGAAATTTCGCACAATACATTTAGTATCTTTTATCAGTCTGCTCTAGAGGAATGTTTAGGTACTACTGCTTCCCAGGAATGACTGAACAAAGTCACTGAACTAGCAAGAGATGAGGAAGAAAATGAAAAGTGTAACATTGTAATTCCAAGTAAGAAGTTATGTTCCAATTCCATTTTGTTTGAAAAATAATGTCCTTTGAAGATATGAGTCATAACCTACTCATTGTATTCTAAAATTAACAATAAAAAGAAATATCCATGATGATCTTCTCAAGTTTGCAGCAACTTTAATTAAAATGTAAAAATACATCCAAGTTGTTTAGTCTACTGGGTATATCTTTAGCCATATGTCAACAAATGAACATGATAAAAAGCTCACACATTAATTATATTGACTGCTTCCTTAATGACGTGTAAAAGTGTATGAGTAATCTGACTCAGTTTATTGAATGAGATTACAGTTTTGTCATTCTGACAACCAGCTTTATTGTTCAGTTTGCAATATGTCAATTCATTCCCAACAATTAAATAGCTCAGCATATAGATATAATCAGTTGAAAGCAATCTCCATTTTTAAGATCTATAACCTTGTTAATGTGCATTTTTCTGAAAAAATATAGGGAAATGTAGATGTATAAGAGTAGTGGTGATAGTTCACATTCATGAAACATGCCATACTTGTAATCACCAGTTATAAGAATACAGTGTCCTAAGATCTGAAGAATAAATACATAATTACCAAAAGGTAATGTCAAAAATGTCTGCAAATGTTAACTTTAGAGATATGCATATTTAGGTCCACATTAATAACTCTTTCGATACAATTTTATAATCATTTCTATACTTTTTAATATTATTGATTTTAGTCACCAATAATAATGGTACTGAAGTCAGCCTACTACAGCGTTATAACTTGCTTTGTAAAATGTTGCTAGTGATAGTATCATTCAATATTCATGACAACTTGAGAATTATTTAATATTTAAAGTTGTCTTTTTACAGGTAAAGGAAGCAAATAATCTAAAATGATGAATGGGTTAAATTGTTACACAATGAACAGCTGCTATTCCTGAACGATTCTTATACATTTCAGAAATTAACTCGACTCAGAACTTGCTTTTGTAAATTGAAAAGTACAATCAAAGTAATTTATGGAGAAATTCAAGTCCTTTCATTATATCCTGTTAAGGGTTTATACCTCCTATTATTTCTCATAATGTTTATTGCTTTAAATAGGGCTATTTTTCCACACCTACTTCTAAATCTTATCACAGTATTCCTATTTAAGTATTATTTATATTGTGGTCAGTGGTATTCTTTATATTGTGGTCAGTGGTTGCAATTTCCTCCTAAAAACATACTCTACATAGGAAAATGGGAAACTTCAGGAATAAGTATAAAAGATAGGCAGAGAAAATAGAAACAAATATTGTTTTTTCATTTGGAAAAGAAATGCGTATAACAACCATAGTCATAGTTTTACCATCAACTAAAATATCCCATCCATAAGTTAACAATAGGGCAAAACCAAAAACTATTGCTTATAAAAATTATCAAGTATTCACCTTTGAAGTATGTTGTTAAAAACCTGTCTACAACACCATGAAAACTGTAACATAAAACCCTGCAGAAACATGGATACCTTTAACTACAAAGCTACCATGTCAAATATGAAAAAGAAACCCCAAATAAAATAAAATACAATCATCAAATCTGTTCATTTGAAGAAAACAAAGGGTCTAACACATTCTGTTAATACCAAAAAAATCTTCAAGTAAAACTAAAAAATGATGAAAGTTGAGAGGGGAAATGGAGAGTTGATGATTGGGGGAAAGGAAATTGTTTTGAAATAATACTGTTTTGCACCACAGGCAAATATGCATGTACCAAGACATACATTCATTCATAACTTTATTCATTCACTTATTTATTTAATATTTCTGGTGTCGAGGATGGAATATAGGCCTCTGTGACTTCTAAGCAGCTATTTTGTCACTGACATAAATTTCTAGCCAAAAACATTTTCTTGTGGAAGGTAATTCACACAACTCCAGACTAACAATTTGATTTCTGTCTCCAGAAGTATGATTTTACTGTTTCAATATATGATTACTATTCTCTTATACACTTAGTTTCAGGCTTAATATGAGTCTATGTCAGTCTAAATAATTATAATAATCATTTCTAAGTCAATGTTACCTGAACTATTTGTCAATGTTTTATGAAAAATTTTGGTGCCATGATTGAACTTAAAAATTTAGCTGTTATTTGAAGTACAATGTAAAATAGTATTATGCTCTTTTATCTGGATTTCATATTCTGGCCCAATGAGTTCTACCATATCTTGGTGTATATGAATATAGAACCAAATTTAATAGTCCAGTGTTTTAAAATCAGGTCAAGTTTCATTCATAATAAAAGCAATAAATATTTTAGTATCTTAAAGTTATAATTATATTAATACTGTGCTCTTTTCATGTTAGCTAATTCCTTTAGAAATTTTGGGGCCTATCAATCTTGCCAATTAACATTTCTACTTCTTTATAAAAGCCAGACTCATGACTTATCTTTCAAAAGCATGGGGAAAATTAGAAAAAGTTTCTACATAGATAGCTAAGCCTTTCATAACAAGCCTCCAGCATTTTTTTCAAGGAAAGAGTTGAAGCTTTGAAGTGAGTTTCAGAGGAGAAAACTATCAAAGGGAGACTAAACAATTGTATTGTTTATCTTGTTTTGCATAACATTTGTTCTATAACATCTTTTAGGAATTTAAATATATATATATGTATATATATGGATTTTTCCCCTCCTGAAGAAACAATATTTGTATTTCTCATTACTCTAGGTTAGGAGAGAGAAACTAGAATAGTAATATCATCTCCTAGTAGTCAAAAAGTTACAGTGAACCATGAAACAACATGCAACCAATTGTATAACCGAAGGATCGATCAGCGTGTTGCCTAAAATCTCACTAAAAAAAAAAAAAAGACCAACCATCTGATCATAATTAAAAGTTGACTCTGAAAATTAGATTTTCTTTCTGAATGTAAATACACTTCTCTTGTGAAAGGAATCATCATATTACCAAAAGAGAAACACACAATATCTTACAATTAGTCAATTAAAGACACTAACAACTTCATTACTGCAAATCTACTGATGGAGAAGGGTAAGAAGATTATAATTTTTAGTACAGGCCAGTATTGGCATTGGAGATTTAGAACCAAATAGAAACTTGGAAAAGGGAAGTAAATTAGGGAAGAAATTACTGTAATTTTCTTCTAAATTAAGTAGAGGAGAAATCTGTCCAAAAGACTACTAATATGTAATTGAATATGAAAATAACAGATCTTTGCTCTAAGAACTTAGAGAGATTTTTATGAATTTCAATGCTAATAACAGAAAGCATATCATGAATTGGCTATAGTACTCAAATAACAGAAAGCATATCATGAATTGGCTATAGTACTCAAATACACAATATATTGCATCAAAACATACAAAGCCAAACTTTTGGCTCTGCAATTACTTATAATATCATTTGTAGCAAAGGTTAAATTCACAAGTATGTAACAAATTACTTCTAAATCAAGAGTCTATGGATCCAGTGAGAATTCTAACCCTTAAAAATTTTTATAATATAGTGATATATAGATGAATGCAGGAAGGGTAAAGATGAATATTATGCCATTTTATTTATGTAAACAATTCTGAATAGCATCAATCTAGATATATAAAAGTCATCAACTGTTGCTAAGGCTTAAATGAAGTTATCATAATCTATAAACTAAGTATTCTACATACTTAGTATACCTCTACCGGATTCTAGTCTCAAAATCTGTAATCTATATTTTATGGGTATTTAATGGGGCTCTCAAAGGTGCAGTGACTCACTGTTGTTTAAATTTGTAACTATGAGGTATAATTCCTCTCAAAAATAATTTATTAAGCATTTCTAAGCCATATTCATTGGCCTGTTACTTACGTTGTGTATCTCCTTGGTGCCAGGCAGTGTTCTATACACTGGTATACTTCAGTGAGAAAAAGAGCAAACCTACCCAAGGCTCCCTGTGTGGATATGCCTGTAACACCACACTCACTGGGTGACACACACTCATTTGTGATTACCTCATCCAGTGACTTGATAGCCTGACTTGCTAGATAGTAGTAGTGGATAGATGGGCAATGATCTCCAAAATGATATTCACACTATAATCCAGAGAATCTGGGAATGATGTTTTATGTGAAGAAAGATGTGTCTTCACAAGTGTTAAGCTAAAGATCTCAAAATGGATAAATGATCCTGCATTATTCACTATACCCTAAGAGAGTCATAAGCACTCACAAGAGAGAAGCAGAGAGAGAGTTTAGATACAGACACACAGATAGACACACACACACACACACACACACACACACATACACACACACGTCAACTTTGTAAAAAAGAACAGAATTGGTACAAAGTGTCTAGGCACTGAGGAATGCCAGCAGACAGAAGATATAGAAGAATAGATTTTCTCCCAAACGGACAGGACTGTGGCCCCAATGACACCTTGATTCCATTAGCCCAGGGATACTGATGCTAGATTTCTGACCAAAATTGTGAGAAAACAGATTTTAGTTTCTCTACCAACAAGTAATTTGTTACAATAGCCACAAGAAAATAGTGGAGTGCCCAGTATCTGTTTAAAAAATAATAAGTTGCACGGAAAAGTTTACTGTTCAGGTTGGGCTACCATAAAGGTAGCTCTAGTCAAGAAAAGCTAAAGGGCAACCTATATTGTATTTGTTGTAGGTTACATGTGCTAGTTTTAAAGCATTCAGTGATGAAACCTCACAAATATTCTCCATATATAAATGTTAAAGCCATGTAACATGTTGTATAAACATATGTATAAACTACTTAAGATGCCTTAAGTAGTTTATGGCATATTTACTCTCTGAGTAAGGCATTCAGCAGATAGCTATGTTTAATTTATTAGTGCAAATGATCAATCCATTTGTGGCTGTTTTACTTGTACGTCTTTCTGTTATCCTTACTTAGGAGTCTCCCTATGGAATACAATACATATATTAGAATAAATTTATCAGTATACAAGGCAAAGTTCTTGACTGGGAAGAAGATGGAATGTTTAAAGCATTTAGAGTATCATAAATGTTATTTCCAGAGTAGTTTGAATGTTTCATAACTAAATATTTAGCTGTAACAATAGAGAATATAAACTTTGAAATACATATTTTATATGGACTGATTTTTCAAATATATATGTAAATATGTATATAAATATATACATATATACAAATAATATTTATTATACATATTTTTGTAGCATCAGTTCCTCCAAGTTTTTTTTCAGACAAGAAATTTCAGTTCATCTTAGTCTGCAATTTTTCACCCAACATTCTATATCCAATGTTTAAATTTTTACCTTTTAGTCAAAGTGTATGTGTGTGCAATTGCTTTCTTTACATTTAATTAAGACTGTTTATGGATCTACACATAGTGAGAAAAATAAAAATATAAATCATGCATTTTAATGTATTTTTAAAAATAGGTATTAGGTAACTTTTCAACTAATGAAAAATGCTAATACTAACATGAAAATAATAATACTGATATGAACATTGTATTTCAAAAGCACTTTGTAGCTGGGTTCAAGTGGCTCATGACTGTAATCCTAACAACTCAGGAATAGGACATCTGACAATTGTAGTTTAAAGCAAAAAGCTGTAAGTGAAGGTTTGACTCAAATGGCAGAGTACCACCCATAAGTAACAAAACTGAATAAGTGTGCAAGGCCAGAAGTTCAAGCCCCATTACACACACATGCACACACACACACACATGCACACACACACACATCCACACACACCTTTTCATTGTGTCCTAAAGATGAAATCAAGAAGCTGGCCAAATAAACTAACCAAGTTGCCCTCTGGCACCCAAAAGAATTACTCCCCATTCCTTCATAGCCTTTCTTTAATTGTAAGATAGATGTGACCCTATAAAAAGTAGAAATGTTATTGGAACTCTGTTGCTAGGAGGAATATGTTCCAAACTTGTGCTTATTGTCAAAAAATGATTTATGACAAGTGCTCAGTCAAAATAAATGCAATGACCACTGCAGGGGGTGCTGCCTCTGGAGCTGCTACAAAGAATCGTCTTTCTTTCATTAACTTCAGCTTCTGGTTGCTATAGCATTTGATGACAACCATAGCTTTTGGGAATTATCTCCATCCACCCTTATCCTACACTAAGGAGATGACTCAAGTAACCAAAATAATTAACAAATTAAAAACTCCATAAATAACACTACAGCTTTCTGTTTCATTTTATTTACTTTTTGTCCTTTTAAATTATAAATGCCTACCTGGGGGAAAATTTTGGAAAAATGAATATAGGGGGTCTTTCTTTCCCTGATAAAAAACAAATGCCTCCTGGAAGGATTATTATTTAATTTTTAAAATCAATTGTTGTAGATAAAAATAAGGGCATGACCAGGAACAAATCAATAGATAATTACAAATTCACCAAATTATTGTTTCCTTTTCACAGGAACAAGTTAAGCAATTTTAAAGTTAATTTGTACCATCTTATTATTTTTAAGTGTTACTACTGCTAGGAATACAAAGTACAAATTACTGCTTGTACATAGGCTTTACTTGGACTTAGAGTTGGGGGGGGTTATGTTTTCATCTTTTTTTTTTTAGTCTGAGCTTTACATGTTTGTGCCTTTTATTGGTTCACTAATTTTAGAAATAGTACTTTATATCTTTTAAAGATACTCATATAACTCTAGAATTTAAGAGACAGATTTTTGAAATAAAGCGAAGAAGTAAAAATATAGTAGAAATATCATCAAACTAGTTTTGATATATGACTTTATAAATAAGTCTTTGAAAAAAACAGAACATGGCTGATCTTCCTTTTGGCAAGAAAAAAATGGCATTACTTTTTTAAGAAGGAAATACAAAGTCCTGGAATGTAAAAGTCTACATGATCATATTCAATTTCATTCTCTCAAAACATGAAAAAGAAGTATTACACTCTTTAAGAAGAGAAATATTTCTTCAAGACCATGAGATATCAAATTAAGAAGATACTATATAACTCATCCCCTAGATTATGGAGGTACTATTCTGTAGTCCCTAAAGTTTAAACTTCTCCAACTTTAAAGCATATTGTAAACATAAAAATCATATTGAATATTTTAATTTAGCATCACTCAGGTACAACAGTCATTCAATGACTATTTCCAGTCTTTACTCTTTAAGGTACAAAAGTAAGTGAAATAGGCACCAGTCAAATCATATGAACTGTTCTAAAGCCATTTGCTGGGCTGTAGAACACGTTCATCTGTTCAAGATCCCATTTCTCATACTGCCTACTTACTTCATGAACACTCTTTCCTCATTCTCCCCTAAGATATGACTACTTAAACCCTTTGGCAATATAATGCTTAGGAAGCTTGCCAGAAGTGTTGATAAAAGATTTTAAAAAAATCCTATTTGAGAGGAATGGCATCATGGCGAAAAAGCAATGAGCTTATTTTAAAAATAAAGGATTTATAATGAGTCAGGGTGAAAAGCATATAATATATTTTAGAAAGAGGCAATTCAGAAATAACTTCCCAGGCTTCAACATATGAACTTAATGATTTAGAAAGTTTACTTCCTCCATAGTTATTCTATAGTGTCAATTGTGTAAAATGTTGCTACATTTAGACTGTGTTGTATCATCTCATGTAATTATTGTCTTGGTGATAAAATATTTATTGCCTTCACCCTAAAAGAATAAGTACTGGAAGGCAATTTGAAAAAACATTTCTTATTTTTACTTATTTTATTGTAAAGGTGATCTACAGAGGGGTACAGTAACGTGTGTAAGGTAATGAGTACATTTCTTTTAGAACACTGTTACTCCCTCCCTGGTTTTCTCCTGCATTCTCTCCCCACTTTCACCCCATTGTAAAGTTCATTTCCAACAGTGTCCTGTGAGTGCTGCTGTTTCATTGGCTCACCCTTTGGCCTTTGTCCCACAGTTTCTGTGATTCCCCTTCACTATTTTTATAAGACTACGATCCAGAATATTTTTTTCCCTTACAATAACTAAGATTATGTACCACAGCTCACCAAATACAGAGAAATGGTCATTTAAAACTCCAAAACATTATGTAAAAGACTTCTTCTTACATCTTTAAACTATAAAACACCATTAAGCGAAGTACGCTAGACCTAGCAGAGGATCACTATAGCTTAATAGGTTCATATGGCCATCAAAATGAACTCCAAGATGTGGAAACAAGAGGTTTTTGTTGTTATGCTGGTTGTTGTTGTGCTTGATGCTGTTGTTTCTAATGTACTGTATGAAGTTCTTTCTTTTTTCCTTTTGCTTTTGCTTTCTCCCTTTGGTTTATCCCCTGTAGTCACTGTGTTTGATTCTGGTACACTGTGTCTTATATACACATTTATCTGATTTGGGGAAGGGAAAGGGAATAACAAAATGGTAAAACAAAGGACAAAAGTGAACCAGTGCTATCAGCAATACTCACAAATAGATGCTAGCTTGGAAATGAACTCTCCAACATGGGGAAAGGGGAGGCGGGGGGTGGGGGGGGGAGTAGAGAGAAAAATGAGGGAAGGGGTAACAATGTTTGACAAGAAATGTACTCATTAACTTATGTAACTGTAACTCCACTGTACATCACCTTTACAACAAAATTAAATTTCAAAAACATGTGAACAGTTGACATCTTTTTATGTAGTCTGAAAAACAAAAACCTAAATTTTCAGAGAAGTTCGGTGGTGCTCAACAACAGTGACATGACTACTGCATTACATTACATTTGTATGGTTATATGTGTATCTTCTCAATAAGCAAGGGTTAATTGAGATATTGAAAAGTTGTGTACCATAATCATTATATTTAGTTTGCTCATTGATCTTGTTCAACTCCTGATGAACTCGAGTGAGCAAACATATATAAATACATGAAAGAGTTAATGTTTATATTTATGCTGCAGAAAACAGAGTTATTTTTACTGTAGTATTGTATGTTATTAAAATCATCTATAATATATAGCTTATATGGTCAAGACATTGTTAACTCAAAAATCTTCAATACTGTAATGAGTTTCTTTCAAATAGTTCTAATAGAAATGGATCTACTTGAGAAAAATAGGCTAAATTCAGTATGTTATTTATTTTCATAATGTCCAACATGTCAGTTTCTGCAAGGTACCTGTGAGCTATTTCTGTTTGACATAGTTCTTACCTATAGTTTTGCATGCATATGTCTTTTTCTATGTTCTGAGAAAATGAGAATTAAGTTTTGAACCTAGAGACTTAGATTGGAATAACAATTGAGAACTGTCACTTGATTAGCCTTGCGAAATCCAGTGGTTCTTGGTGATTCTCTCTGAGCTTCTATTTCTTAATGATAAAATAGGATAGTAATTTGTTATCCTTTCTTACTTTTTTTTCTGCCAGTACTAAGGTGTGAACTCAGTGCCTCATTCTTGGTTGTGGGGCTGGTACTTTAATATTTGATCCATGCATCCTGTTAGCTTTCAGATGCTTATTTTGGAGATGGAGTCTCATGCAGTTTTCTACCTAGACAGGCTTCAAACCAACATTCTTCATATCTCAGCCTCCCGAGTGGGCTGTATTAAAGGGAGTGAGTCACCAATGCTAATAATTTGGTTTTGGAAATTTGTGACCAGATTTATTAAAATGACTTCTAACATTGTGATCAATTAAGCTCCCTTCTTTCTATTTTAAGTCAGGAAATGGGGGTATAATCATAATGCAGTTTTGAAATAAACTGTCTTCTGGACATAGCCTAGGTTGGTACAAAATAAAATCAGTAAATGTAAATATCAAAGTAAAAAGTGATAGGTATAAAGTCTATAGTACTGTATGGCTTTTAGTATTGTGGGCATCAATAAGTTATCATTCTTACCTGTTGGTGGAATTATTCCAGGAGACATGAGGCCAGGGACAGAATGTGGCATGATGTGAGAGTTCTCAGGGGAGGTGACACTTTGAGTCCTCTTAGGAGGCCTTCCAGGTCTAGAACTGAAACAAACAAACAAAAAATTTTACAATTAAGCTGTTGTCTTACACATCATTTCAAAGTTGTTTCAAGTGGTAACATGGACTGTAAATAAATTTGTTTCAAGGACGGTTGCTTTTGCAGTTAGATGTAATAGACTTCCATCACTAATTAGATTACATGCTGAATTCATTTTCCTCATTGAAGATCAGCCACTCCTGATGCATAATTCATAGCCTGTACCTCGTTACCTGCTTCTTCATATTAATATCTATACACAGTTTGAATTGCCTCGTTTGCATATGCTAAAGTTCTGCATGCAGCCTTCAGCACGAAAATTATGCACTAACTTGTAATAATTATTACAGTCAGCCTGCTATTGATTTATGAGACTTTTAAAAACCAAATATGTGTAGTACTTGTAATGAATGATATTTTAAGGTTTTTCAGGAAATTAAAAGGCAATGGCTGCCTAAGGAAATGTTCTGCTTGTTTGATTTAATACTACAGTTAGCTGGGAGGTGGAATGAAAGAGTGATTCAGACCTATAGCACATTTTTCGATGATATGTTTTATTACTTCGCACTGCTAGCCTGATATCTAGATGATAAATGACAATACATATCTAATGTGTGAAAAGGTCTTGTAATTTCTTTATTTTTTTGTCATTTAAAAGATAAGTCAAGTTATCATTTAACCCTTATTCTGTAAGTGAACATCCCCACTAAGCTACCTTACTTTGAATATATTAAAAGAAATGAGAAAAACTTGGAATTATTTGTAGAACATCATTGGAAACCTGCCTATGTAGCTTCTTTCATCAGCCTTCAAGGTAAATAAAAACATATTTATGTTTTAGAGCACTTATCCTTTATGTGACTCTTATGCTATACTGTTTTTTTTATCATAAAACAGGTGCAGCATTAGAAAAGTATTCACTACTTTTTCAAAATAACACCTCGAATATATTGTTCACAATTTTATTAAACAAACAAGCATTACTAGCACTAAATTTCTACTTATCCCTTCTGGATTATTAGTGGGCTTCTGTGTACTCTTCCATCATTATTTGGCCAACATGAACCTAGATAAATTCAAAACAATTAGATATGCCCATTATAAATAAGTATTTCCATGTTTGTCTCAGCTAAGACCCTTTGCCACATCAGAAGATTCAAAAATCTCATTTCTTTTATTTTGTGTAAGTAATACATGTGGTCATTGAACAAATAATTACTAAATACCTGCTGTTTGCAAAGCAGTGTGCTATGGAGGTTAATTTGGGGGAATGAGTTCTTAGTTTTCAGGAGCTCATATTCTTGCCAAAGGGAAAGAATCTGGTGCATAAATAACCATAATGCAAATTGTAATGTGCTAATAACTCCCATAAGAAAGTTGCAATCTGGATACTAATTGGAATTTAGACTCGATGATGATAATTCCACATTCAAGGAACAGAGATGGCAGTGGAAACACTAAGAAAAAATTTCAAAAGAATGTTAAATCTTGAGAATTCTCACTTCAGTGATAATGTAAGAAAGGAATGAAAGCATAAAAATGTATGAACATGCAAGATCATTTCAAATACACCAGAATGCCTTCAAAATCAAGGGGAACAGACACTAAGACTGCTAGCCTTATTGTCTGGGACAGACCAATGGAGGGTTTAGAAATAAGAGGAAGGAAATTATAAGCAAGTTTGTTTTGTTAACTAACAAGTATATTTATTCTCTTTATTGTTCTGAAGTATCTCTCCAGCTACTTCTTACTTTTCATTATTACTGTTTCTTCTTAACTGGATTTTATCTTTTATTATTTGCCTAGGATCAATCAGCAGCCCTTAGATTGCCTCCATTCTCCTTGAGTGAGCTTTTTGCTTGTCATCACTTAAATGAGAAAGACTAATGGCTAACTATACATCGCCCACCCAGATCCTCTGGGGATTCAGAGAGATTGATACCTATCTACCAGAACTCCCTCCCTAGATGTTTTATATGATATAAGACTCGGCTTCTCCAAATCTGAACTCAGCATCTGCCCCATTAACCGATTGCTCTTTCCCTTGTTCAGCAAAACGGTCCCTAATTGAATGAGCCCCAAATCCAGAACCTGGCTGCAACATTTCCTTCTCTTGCACTCTTAATTACCATTTCTGTGATAATAAACTTTTTTTTTGGTGGGTTTTGAAGCTTGAACTCTGGACCTGAGTGCGAGCTCTTCAACTCAAGGCTAAAGCTCTATCTCTTGAGCCACAGCGCCACTTCTGGTTTTCTTGTAGTTAATTGGAGATAAGTCTCATGTACTTCCCTGCTGGGCTGGCTTTGAACCACGATCCTCAGATCTCAGCCTCCTGATTAGTTAGGATTACTGGGATGAGCCAAGAGCACCCAGCAGTAACTAGTTAATCCATTCTCTAGACTGTGTCCCCACTCCTATCTTCCATTTCCTATTTCTGCTACAGTTCAAGCTTTCCAATCTTACTCCAAATCTACCTCCAACTTTGTCCCACTCTCTAGACCCTTAAATCCAGAAAAATTCTTCCTGTTGATTCCAGTAGGATTTTTCTAAAATGTAAATTTGACCATACTTTCCATTTGATTCAAGGTATTAATGGCAACTTATTAGAATCATACCCCTTGACAGGACACCACACTCTAGTAATTGTTCCTTCATTCCTTTTCTAATTCAGCCTAACATTTAGACTTAGATTGGTCCTGTTGCATTTCTCACTATCCTGCTGTGGCCTCCTAAATGTAACCTTCAGGATTACAAACATGAGTTCTCATGAGTTTCTTAAATTTCATGGGTTGCTTTGGTCTCTTTGGCATCTCTACAAATGTTTCCTCTTCTGTCAATATATTTATACCAATTCATTCTCATCTCCATATTATCTACCTACCCTTTAATCTTGGTCCTTACTAATCATTTAAGTTTTAGTGTTTCCTGTTCACTTTGATAGTCCTCAGTTTACAGTGCACAATTCTGTTATAATTCTGTACAGATTACAGTAATCTGGGTCTGTTTACTTTCCCAAATGACACATAGAAAGTGTCTAAACTCACTCTTCTCACCTAAATGAATTTTCACCTGGTTTTGATGCAAAAATGCATATAATATTTTGTTTTGTTATATTTTGAAGCTAAAACAAATACTATATTTGAATTCCTAAAATACCTTGTTTTATGGATTCCAGTTGACAATAGATTCCAAGAAATTAAAAAGTAAAGCAGAATATTTAAACATAATTCTAAATAGACACCAAGCTCAGAGAAAGAGAAGGGAAATGTAGCACAGAACTCTAGAAAAATGTTGTGAAAGCAATGGAAAGAGAACCTTAAGTTAAGATATTTGAATATTTAGCCCTTTGATCTGTGTGGTGTTAAAGAAAATGAAACTGCTAAAGAGTACTTTATTATTCAGCCCACAGGAGTTGTCTACTCCTCAAAGCTTTCACTTAGAAAGTAAAAGGCAGGCTACTAAGTGGCAACACTTTAATTCATGCTGTGATTAGAATAGACCCAGTGGGCTCCTTCCACCACATATATTTCCTGCCCAGCCTATCAAGTTGTTTCAAATTCAACCAATAGATATTTACTGCTTTAAGAATAGTAACTTTATGTTCTTAAAAAAAAAAAAAAGCTCCCATTAAAATGCAAAAACCTTATTTTTTTTACTTTACAATTAGGGAAAAGTAAGGGATGAGGAGAGAGTATTCAAAAAGAAATGTATTCATTAAATGACTTATGTAACTGTACATCACCTTTAAAATAAAAATTTAAAAAGTAAAATAAAATTTAAGAAAAGAATATAAGGAACTTAAAGAAAAGACGGACGGATCAAGAATACTGGGAACTCCATATAGGATCAAGAACTCTACATATAGAGTTATAACACCTTATTTGAGAGGTAATAAGAAAAATGAAGACTTCTCCCTGTACTTTCCTGAGTTATAGTTGGATCCCCTCATTGATAGCCAAATATTGCAATCTTTTGGCATTGTTGGTCACTACAGAGAGTGTCTAGTTTCTATGAGGACCTAAGAAGATGACTGATTTGTAAAATACTTCAAATATTGACATTTCTCTCAACAGTAACTTACAGATCTTCCAAGAAAACAGATATTGTACTGCAGTAAGAAGCATGTATTTTATTTCCTGAAGAGATCTACTGATAATACTTGCCCTATGAAGTTATTAGAAGATTAAATTATCTAATTTTTCTAAACATCTAATCAAGGTTTTTAAAAAAAACGAATGTTTGGTATAATTTCTAAGAAGGTAATTATTGTTGGAAAGAAAAAAAAACTGAAAAGAGTGCATAGCAACTGACAGAAATACTTCTAGAATGGCCAGTTACTACAGAGGTAGCCATGTTCTCTTCTGCCTTATATCCAAGAGTGAGCACGTTCTCCTGTAGGGGAGAGAGAACACACCCAACTCTCCTAGTCCAAATCAAACACAAAACCTCACTTTATCATTACCCTTACTAGTCTGAATGCAATCAGAATTTAAGACTTTCTAATTGTTTTTGCTAGCTTCACACATTAGCAATACTGCAGTCATTAGTGTTCCACAAATCTGCATTCAAAGAAGAAGACAATGAATTAGGGATGTCCAAATGTACACTTAAGTATTTGAAACACTTAGGGACTCACTCAGACACCATCTTCCAGGCCATTCTTAATTTTTAAAATTTAATAAAATGAAAAGTCTCCTCTTTAAAACTGTTCACCTGGAGTGGAATTCAGACTTCTTTCTGTCTTATGTTGGCATAAGATACACCCACACTTCCCACGCAATTTATTACTAGAGCCCCCAGCTATGAGTCCTGGTACTGGGGCCAGAGATGCACATCTATCATGTGTATCATTTGTTTTGACTTCTTCACTGAAATGCCAAAATTCAACTTTCAAAATATGAGCACAAAAGTGATATGAAGCTAAGTGAATTAAAAAATGAGAAGCATGGAGCCCTACTTGGCTCATGCCTGTAGTTCTAGCTACATAGGCTGCTGCGATCTGAGGATCATGGCTCAAAGCCAGCTCTCCCAGGAAAATCCATGAGACTCTTCTCTCCAATTAATCACCAGAGAAACAGAAATGATACCAAAAAGAACCACTGTCAACCCAAAACTTCTTTTCATTTATTTTTATTCTTATTTTTATTTTTTGCCAGTCCTGGGGCTTGGACTTAGGACCTGAGCACTGTCCCTGGCTTCTTTTTACTCCAGGCTAGCACTCTACCACTTGAGGCACAGTGCCACTTCTGGCTTTTTCTGTATATGTGGTGCTGAGGAATCGAACCCAGGGCTTCATGCATGCAAGGCGAGCCATATTCCCAACCCTCCCAAACTTCTTAATAGTCCTAATCTACTAACCTTTTTGTTGTTGTTTGATGGATTATGATCAGTTCATTTTTGAGAGTTGAAGCAGACAGAGGAAGAAAAAGTTTGACCTCACAATTCTGTTCATTTCAGGAAAACTCTCCTTTTCTGAAGTTTAACATTTTTTTCTTTTTTTAAATTTATTTTTACTGTAATTGTAGAGCTGATATACAAAGGAGTTACGGTGACATGAATCTGGTAATGAGTGCAATTCTTTTAGAACCATGTCTCCCATGCCCTCACTCTCTCCCAGTTTTTCCTTCCATCTCCACCCACAAATTGTATAATTCATTTTCCACATAGTGTCTAATGTGTACCACTGCTGCATTTGTTCAGCTTTTCTGTAACTCCCTTTGCCCTCCAAATACAAACTAAGGAACAAGACAAAAGGAAAAGAAAACAAAAACAGCACCAGCAAATAAAAAATATCTATAGTTTCTTTTTCTTAGTTCATTCCATTGTATATGATCATATGCCTACTGAGCCTTTGTCAACAACTCCTATGCACACCCTCCTTTAGCCTCAGTGTGTGAATGTCCACAGTCCGAAAGAGTTTACTTAAATTCTGCACATTGTGTTCTAGTAAGCTTAGTCAACAAGCCAAGACATAAAAGAACTTAATGGGTATGTATTTTTATGTTACATTTAGTATCAGTTATAGCATATACCATAAATATATCCTTATATAATTTTTAACTTATATTTTGTTTATATTTATATAAATTATTTTGGAGTGGAAAGACAAAATCTGCTCAACGATATACAGTTCCACTTGAATATTATACTCAAGAAGAGTAATGTTTATTAGTTCCAAACAATAGGTGTACTGTTTGCATTGTAAAGTGAAGAAAAACAAGATACAAACTTGTAAATATGACTTATATTGCAAAAATTCAACAGAGATAGAGAAATCAAATAAAGCAAGTAATCTATACATACAGAAAGGACTGATAGAAAATTAAAATATTAAGTGACTGCTTCTGAAAGAAGATTTACACGTTCTTTCTAAATATGACATTAGTTTCTCTTTTATAAGGTTCCATTGTGTTCAAATAAAAATAAACTTCTAAAACTAATTCATAATTCAACATTTCCAATGGTATTCTTAAGGGAATTTGTTGTATACAAACTGTGACACTGGTTAAACTTTGTCAATGTTTGGGCTCGACTTTTATTGATATCATTAATCTCATAAATTTTCCTCTAAGTATATCTTCTACTAATATCTATTCAAGTTGCTATAAAGCAGGTATTATAGAGAAATTTTTGCTCTGAAAGAGCTATCAAATAACTAATAGCTGGAAACATAAATAAATATTGATATCTACCATTTTCAATTGACTTAAGAAACTACTTCCAACAAATTTGCAAGGGACTTGCTAAGACTAATGTATGACTATTAATGTTAATGATAAATATATATATATATACATATATATTTAAGCAAAAGGAATAGTTATTTATAATTTTCAGTTTATGAGGGGAATTGTATTAATGATGAATACAGATGTATTTCACTGAAAGGAATGGTCCACTTATAATTTCCACTTTACAGATGTAAATTGTTAGCCTGTGAGTACTACATGTATTTGCTGAAAGGCAATGGTGAGAATAAACCAGATGCTCTATGATGAGCATTATTTTCTCTTTGCATGGAATTTTTTCCTAACTTTAAATTTTGGAGCAATTACTCTTGGATTATACTTGCTTCAACTAAAACACTTTATAAAACTGGAAATAACATAGAAAAGGTTTTCTTAAAATTTTTCAACTTCAGCTTTTCAGCCCTTGCTGTTGACTACTGTTTGTATACAAATCATGTACCCAGACTTTTACTTCAGCCATAGATTCCAAGAACTAGCATAATATACAGTGGCTGTGATGATTATTCTGTTTTGCAAATCCTAGTTAATTTGGCCTCCATACTATTATACTGGTTTAGTCTTAAAATATCAAGCTCTCTTCTGTAGTAGAAGTTACTTCCAATACTCTGAAGGCCCTTTTCCCAAATATTTTATTTTTTAAGTAGTAGGCAATAAAATCAAATAATGAAATTTATATTATATTGGATAATTAATTAAGTGCTGTACTAAATTCACATTGCTAATTCTTTTAATACTCTTTGAAAACATCTTTGAGACTTATAATACTTTCCCAATGAGGTGATGAGACACCAGAAAGTAAAATTAACAATATTCCACAGCTTAAAAATAATAGTAGAGCCAGGCTGCGAACCATGGCTATCTGAGTGGAGAAGTGGAACCATGACATTAGGCATCAATGCGACTATACATATGTACATGTTAATATACTCAGCAAACATGAATTAAAGGTTCTCAACATGGATAGCCTTAAAATATGTATTGGAACTATCAGTAACATACTCTCTGACCTCAAGTAGCTCATAGTTTACATTGGGAAATAGGTAGTAAAAAATTAGACAAAAAATATTCCAAAGTAATTTTGAATAGAGATCATCGATGGGGTATGAAAGAGCAAAAGTTAGTAACTCTACTAATTATCAAGGGGATGAGTGCTAAGGAAGGAAACATCCAAAGAGGGAAAGCCTCCTCCCACACATGCTTACACACACACACACACACACACACACACACACACACACAAACACACACACGTACACACATACTCTGTACTAAAGCTATGAATTCCTATGGTTCAGTTTTACTAAGAATTATTAGTACAGACTCTTTCACTAATAATTCAGTACATTGTATCTTATCCTTCTGTATTGCCCCTTTACTTTTTTTTTTTTTTTGGCCAGTCCTGGGGCTTGGACTCAGGGCCTGAGCACTGTCCCTGGCTTCCTTTTTGCTCAAGGCTAGCACTCTGCCACTTGAGCCACAGCGCCACTTCTGGCCGTTTTCTATATATGTGGTGCTGGGGAATCGAACCCAGGGCTTCATGTATACGAGACGAGCTCTCTTGCCACTAGGCCATATTCCCAGCCCTGCCCCTTTACTTTTGATCTTCACTGACAAGTTATTTGCATTCCATCTCTGGAGAAAATGTACATAACTAATTTATTTGTGAAACCTAATTTATAATCCCCTTGTCTAACTAATCTGTGGAAACATTCCAAGAAATGCTATACTGAAACAGAGAGCCTAATATCAACTCCAGAATTCAGAGCCTTCCTGACAACTTTTTAATAATCCCATGAGGACTCTAGGCCTACGCACTAATGGAAAGATGGTATTTACAAAGATAAAGGCATTCTGTTTCCAGCCTCCAGAGATTCAATACCATGTTTCATTCATTACATGACATAGATGTTACATAGTTCTAAACATTGCTATTACTACAATTTACATTAATTAAATCCAGTTTAATACTTTATGAAAGTGTTTTCCTTAGTGGCCTTTTAATACTAGTGCTAGTTATTATGAGAAATTGTGATATAAACTTCCTATGTCACAGAGTTGGGGAAGATACTGGGTTTTGTCTAGATTGAGTAGTTAGCATGTAACTGTTATCTCCAATGACCAGAGACTGCTTTCAAAAATTTAATCATTGCACTAATTTCGATGTGATTTATATATGTATGCATGCGTTTATAGTTAAATCATACTCTAAAATAGTAAGAATTTTAATATTTTAATATAATATGATTGATGAAATAGACACTAGAAATTCTTCTAAATATTTTGTGTATATAATTGAGATAAATTGTGTATATAGTTGAGATTAAAATATTTTGATTTCCATTTAAAACCATAAAAACTGAAACAAGGTATGCTAAAATATAAGTTGGCGATATCTAACAGCACAGATTTTCTTATACATTATTTCTAATAGGAAATTTATTTCTTGATTAAATCCTATGTTCCACAATAGATCAAAGAGAATTATAGGCTCAGCCTGGTAAACTAATCTCATACTCCAAGTTGATAGATCCAATGATGTGCTCCAAATAAACTTCCTTTCCAACACTGTAAGTATACATAGATATACTAGGTAGACACTGGATGCAAAGACAGATCATAGATACTGTGTCAGAAACAATAAAATAAAACTAATACTTTTCAGAAAGAGGGCTTTATTGGCACAACAGTCATGTTATTAAGATTCTAGTAAGTTAAGAAAAAAACAACTGTTCAGATAACATAAAAAAGGAAAAAAGTCAAATAAGCATGCTCAACAATTTTACTCCTACTTAGGGAGAAAGACCTTCATGCCACCAAATGTCACAGACAAAGGCTCCAATACTGGCAAGTGTGGAGTGCAAAAGAGAATGATAGGTGAGTTAGGACTTCAGAGAATGTCCTATTTACATAATTGTTGAAGCCAGTTCTACAGATTTGGCCTGCTTCTTATGTAGGTTATAGTCCCAGATTATGTTGCAATAACTTTGAATTAACAACCTGCGTACGTCTCCAGTGGGTGGGGGCACAGAAGGGAGAAAATTGTGTGTATTCAGGAGAGGTTGAGTTTGATAACTGTAAGTCATATTAGATAGAACAGAGCCTTCAAAGAAGGGAAATGCATAATTAATTCTAAAATTAGAAATTGCAATGTTTCACAATTTTTCACAATTCCAGGAATTTAGCCAAAATTTTAACATAGCAATTATTGGCATAATGGAGTTTAAAAATTTGAGGTCTGGGAATATGCCCTAGTGGTAGTGTTTGCTTCACATACATGAAACCTCAGGTTCAATTCCTCAGCACCACATATATAGAAAAAGCCAGAAGTGGTGCTGTGGCTCAAGTGCTATAGTGCTAGCCTTGAGCAAAAAGAAGCCAGGGACAGTGCTCAGGCCCAGCACAAGCATGAGGACTGGTAAGAAAAAAAAAGAAAAGGAAAGGAAAGAAAAATGACAAACAATAATTGAAGGTAGTCAGAACTACCCAATAAAAGTTTTAATTAAGTCTGGAAACAGCTGAACAGCTTTTGAATAATCTTTCATTTTGTGCACATTTAGTCTGACTTTTTTGAAAATTAGATTTTCAATTTTCCAGACCTTCTTTAGGTCTCAAAAAGGACTTTTATTACAACTCAAGGCCACCTTTTTTGACTGACAAACAGTAATCTATTGTCCTGTGAGATATGAAGGCTTTGGTAGAAGGGTCATAAACTTCAACTGGTTCAGTTAACAAGATGGAGAGAGAAAGAGGGAGAGAGAAGACAAGGTAGAATCTTGATAGACAATATTTTTGTCTATAAATAAAGTTGTTTTGTTTTTAACTCTTACACAAAAGTTTTCATAAGATTTTATGAAGTATGTGAGATGATTCCTTGAATATGTCATGGTTATAGAAATCACAAGTAGGGAAGAAATATCAAAATTTTATCCAATATCTGGGCCAAATTTTACAAGTAAATACATAACCTTGCTTATATAACCTTCACTTTATGTCCAAATGTTAATTTTCATTAAATTAACTGAAAAGAATTTTAATTGCCTGACTTAATTGTATTTTGAATTTTTCCTGGAGAAAAAAGTTGAGTGAAATGGTTGACTTCAATCACCCTATTGCTGCTATTCTGTAGTGACTATTTCCATAACCTAGAATAAGTCAATATGAGATTCCATGAAAAGCACGCACATATAAACACACACAAAGAGGAATATCAGTACCAAATTTTTAACTCAGTTACACAGCTCTAGTTATAAACCTGGCTTGGAAAAAAGATTAAAAAATAAATAAAAACAGCTTGGTATTGTCACATGAACAGGCCTGACAACCAATGGAATAAAATCAAAGATCCCAAAATTAACTCATAGATCTTTGATAAGGAAGCCAAAAACACAAGACAGAAGACAGCCTTTTCAAAAAAGATGGTGCTGGCAAAATTGGCTAGACACATGTAGAAAACTAAAGTTGGATCCTTATATATCACCCTGCACCAGAAATAATTCCAAATGGATCAAAGAAAAGACCTCAACATAAGACCAGACTCCCTGAAAATATTACAAGAAAGGATGGGGAAACATTAAAGCTCTCTGGCACATGTCAAAACTACCTAAGTAAAAATCCAGAAACAACAAATAAAAGAAAGGCTGGATGAATGGGAGTGCATTAAAACCGAAGTTTCTGCATGGCAAAGGACATAGCTAGCAGGATAAATAGAAAGCTCACAGATTCAGAGATCTTTACTAGTTACACATCATATCTAATATACACTAAGAGCTCAAAATATTAACACCGCCCCAAAAACAATCCTCAAAGAAGCAGCAACCCTCTCAATAAGTAGGCTAAAGATTTAAAAACTGACTTCTCCAAAGAAGAAATAAGAATGGCCAATAGACACATGAAGAAATGTTCACCATCCCTGGCCATAAAAGAAATGCAAATCAAAACAACATTGAGATTCCACCTCACCTCAGTTAGAATGGCCATTATCAAGACAGTGAGTAATACCACATTCTCCTGGGCATATAATCCAAAGGAAAGAGAACTACACTGTTGGTGGGAATGTAAACCTGTTCAACCACTTTGGAAAGCAGTATGGAGGTTCCTCAAAAAACTAAACATAGGGCTTCTGTTTGACCTAGTAATCTTACTCCTGAGTATTTATCCAAATGACCACAAACCAGCCCACACTAATGGCATGAACACAACCATGTTCACTGCACCATTATTTACCATAGCTAAGATATGGAATTAACCTAGTAGCTGAATGCATGGTGAAAATGTGGTGTATATATATATACAATGCAGTTATGTGCTTCCATCAGAAAGAATGGCATTGCTCCATTCATAAGGAAATGGGAAGACAGAAAAAGAGACAGAAGAGTTGGGTGTTGGGGGGGGGGGGTGCTAGGGCAAGAATAATGCTGGTCAAAAAGAAATGTACGCACTACCTTACATATATAAAAGTAATGCTTTTGTGCATCACTTTTACAATAAAATTTAGATTAAAAAAGAGTAAGAAAATATCAGTTTTCATATAGAGGTGTGAAATCTTTGGTCAGTTTCATTTTGTTTTATTGTGTTTTGTAATATCATTGTTTTCAGAAGATTTGAAACCCTAAACACCTGCTCCACTTCTCACAGTCAACATCACAATAAACTTTAATTTTCAAAAACCCTGTTATCAATACACAACCTAGATCTTCCTTGTCTATAACCACTATTGGCAACAAAGAACCACAAAGTAAATGAATATGTATGTGCTTACATAGGTATGCATAAGCACTACAGTGAGTAAGCTCCAGTTTCTATTTACTACCTTCTTTTCCTCTTTCCTTTCCTAATCTTGTTTTTCTGCTGGGTTAGAGTGGGAGGTGGGAAGTCTGGAATAGAAGGAATGGGAGTTATGGCCAGGGACCAGTCCCAAGGCTTTGAGAAACATGAGCTTTATCTTTGAGCTACATCTTTAGCCCCTCAAAAGAATCACACTTACCATTTCTATTTTAAAAAAATCCATGTGAAATCTGTGCTCTTCACATCTTATTCTGTCACAGCATTTTATTCTTTTAAACCAAACAAGGCACAATAATGTATATGCTAAACTCAAATGACTCACATCTAAGAAATTTTCAAAGATGTGAAATAAATTCTAAACTTCAAAAGGACTCTACATGGCACATCATTTTCATATAAACTTCACTCTTATGATAGTAAAAGAAAATGGAAATCATTTACTATACTTAAATCTATATTTCTCCTGAAATGATTTTCAAAAGTTTGCCACCAATGAGTTAGTTTCTTGATTACTTTCAAGTACTATGAAATAGGAAAAAAGCAAATAATTCTAGGTTTATATAAATATCTACCTTTAGTAACTAAGCAAGCAAACAGTAACAAGTGCTATCTATGCATCCTATTTACTCATAACAGTCCTATAAAACAATAAACTTCTGAAAGCAATTATTTCAAATTTCTTTTACCTCTACATTGAAGCAGAAGATATTGTCACACAGAAAAGAGCATTGAACTTGTATAATAACAGAGATTTATAGGGACAAGGAACAATGCTGATTAAAAAAAAAATAAAAGCAGTGAAATATACTTTAACATCTTTCCTGAAACACACGATAATAATTATCTTAGGAAAAGGTGGTGCTGACAGCAGCATAAATGATGCTGCCAAAGGGAAGTTAATTTTATTTTAAAGGATTAAACCATAAATTACTTCTTTAAAATTAGTGAGAAAAAAATAGACCTCCTTCTAAAGTCAGTTTAATCAATTCACAAGAACTTTGCACAAGAGAAAAAAAATTATTAGACCATAACATTTGAAGAGGTTATATGAGAAACATATTAAAGCACCTTAGCACTCTTACTCAGGAACTAATTAAGAATATATATGACTGCATTTTCAAATATCTGCTTAACAATCTATATACTGACATATTTCCTGCCATCTTAAAACTTTTAGAAGGTTCTCATTTCAAGAATTTACTTCAAAATAAGAACTTAATATTCTTCCTTATAATACCGTAACAGAACCAGTATTCATTTCATGAATTCAGGCTAACGAATAAATTCTATTTTTTTGAGGTAGGTTCTCACTGTTTTGCTCAGGCTGGTCTTGAACTTGTGAACTAATGTAATCTTATTGTTTTAAGTAGCAAAAATTCATCTGGAGGCATGACAAATGTGGTAGAATGCCATCTGTGAGCAAAAAGAGCCAAGTTAGAGCACAAAGCCCTGAGTTCAAACCAAAGTAAAAGAAAGAAAAGGGGGTAGAGGAAGGAAGGAAAGGAGGGAGGGAGGGAGGAAGGGAGGGAGGGAGGGAGGGAGGGAGAGAGAGAGAGAGAGAGAGAGAGAGAGATAGAGTCTAGCTCCTGGCCCCATAATGCAACAATGATTTATTTTTGAACTCCCATGTTGCTCCAACATAATCACTGAATGTATCATATAAGCTAAAACCTAGTATTAAATTTAGCCTAATATGATTGGATTAAAGCAACTGGTCTATTTTTACTTCCTAATTTAGTTCCTTTGAAATGCAAATGTGAATGTATTAACTAAGGAAATCACTCTTTTAGAGAAATTAAGTATAATGCTTCTGATTTCCCAATTTATGATGCCAGTCTGGAGACATGCTGAACATTTCACTTTGGACTATGTTCCATGAACCATTAAGATATTTGGATTGATTTTTCCTGTGTTTTCCAAATCAAATTGCTACTTTTTCTTTTGTATGATTTAAGAAATTACACTACGGAAGAAAAACAAATGCCAAGAAACATTATGCCTGGTTTGTGAATACTGTAAAATGTGACTGTCAGGTAGAGTTGGCCCTCTAACTGGAGCAAACTTGGGGATTCTCTAGGGCCAACATTGCACAGCATCTCCAATGGCGAGCAGGGAGTCATTACCCACCAACTCAGCCAACTGCTGCTTGAAGGTATTTCGAATAAAAGTTCACTGAAGTGAACTCGTATAAACTTTTATTTTCTTGTCATTATTTCTCAAATAATGCAGTACAAAAGCTATTTACATAGCATTTGCATTGCATTAGAAAATACAAGTAAATATTATGCCTCTCTTTGTAAGGCACTGGAACATCCTCAGAGTTTGGTATTTTTAGGTAGCCCTGGAAGGTCAACCCTCTTAGGATACAAAGGGATAACTCTACTTACACAGACAAAGTAGCTGATTGATTTTTTAAAAAATTAAACTTCTTTCCATCAATTCCTATAGTATAGAACTAGAACAAATGAGTTCATTTATCTGCAAAGCAAACAACTTCCCTCAAAGTACTATTGGTTCTTTGTAGTGTCCATAAATTCCTCTTTGGAAGAAACATTGAAATTGACTTTAGGCATAAATTTTAGGAAAAAAAATAGCACTTTATGTTGAATTCCCATTGGTACCCTGGAACAGAAATGGATCAAGCAATGACCTCCCAAGTCAGCTATTCTATATGAAACTATAAAAGTACATAGTTTTTTGGTGGGGAGCGATGATTCCATGGAAAGAGTGTGTGAGATTGTAAGACCATTGAAATTAAGCAATACATATTTAGGTCATACAATAGGCTGTATTTTTGAAAATGTGTGAGATTTATTAGTAACTCTTCATGCACTGGGAAAATCTGGCCAATAATAAATTTAGAATACATTGCAATAAAGAGCAGGGAAATAACATTAAAAATAAGTATCATCTCTTAAACAGCAACAAGAGAGATGCAGATGAGATGAAAAAAACAGTTCTTCCTCTCATTAGAGCAGTTAAACATTAGAGTAGGTTATCAGGGAAGGTCTCTACAGACTCTTCTCTTCAAGGCTTTTAACTTATGAGAAGCAGACATTTATCTTGAATAGTTGAGGTAAGTCCTTTCTGGCAGAGAATGAAAGACTAGATGACCTCTGAATTCACAATTCCTAAATTGCTTGTTATCAAGTTCTTGATTCAGTTAGAGTACTCCTTTTTATTCAAAAAAGGGTCATCAATAATGTTAAGCATTCTACAAATAGCATGAGAAGAAAACACAATGGAAATACGTGGATCACAGGTCAAGAAAATCATTTGTAAATGACTTTTTCCCCAGATGTCTGGAGAGCAAGGAGTTGGAAAACAATTTAAAATTTTACAATTTCAGCATGATATTTTAAAAAGGCAGGTAACTCAGAAAAACAGTGATGACAATATTGATATTGTCTATGACCAGTTTAAATGCATACTAAAATTCCCAATTCTCTTTACTTCTAGATCAGAAGTTCAATTCTATCCTTGATACAGGTGAATTTTCCAAGAAAATATATTATGGCAAAGAAAACAGCAAAGAATCAATAAACAAACGTGATATAACAGTGTTATGCAGAATTATCTTATTCTCTAGATAGAATTATCCAAAGATTCATCTTATTCTCTATGTAATTCTCCCTCTTCACTCTGGAAACTAAGCCTTACTATATAGGACAAACAGAAAGTCATATAGGAATTTTAGCATGACAATTGCAAGTCTCAAATGACCTGTAATGTCTTGCTTAGTGAAATACCTAAAATTTCAAATCCCTTTCACTGTACTTGAATATTTATTCTTTCTTATATAAATATTTTCTCCATTTTTTACCCAGAATGTCTTTTTAAATCTTTCTTTCTTGAATATAAATAACTTTCTATTAAAAGAAATGGACAAAAAATAGACTAAAATACCATCGATTGGTAATTTTATCTGGTTTATACAGGTAACACTGAACACTATTCATATCACTAATACATTAAAAATAAGAAGTTTGGTGCTCATACTTTATCCCTAAGATTTTATAGGTACAAAATATGAAATCAATTAGATTACACTGACCACCTTCAGAACCAGGTTTTGGCAAATATATACAGAAGCAAAATATTTATAACTTTAATGTGGAAAACCTGAAGTTGAGGATTTTGAATTGGTCTGAAAATTGGCTTTTATTCCAAGGATACCCAGAGACTGAATTAAGGTACACTGGCCAATCAAAATATCACAACTTCTCACTGTTTATGTAAGCAATTCTTGAATGAAGACGTTTAGTGTATATTTCCTCCCTTAACTTAAATACTTATTTCAACATATTCAGTAGTAACTTTTAACAAAGCATGATATTTGATATTTGTCTTTCCATATCAATAAACATAAACAATAGCATAAACAATATCATAAACAATAGCATAGCAACATTATTAATTGCAATATTTGATGGGGAAAATGAAATAATTCAAATGAAATTAAAGTAACCTAAACACTCGCCCCAATAACTCAAGTCATTTAGTAAACTTGAGGATTACCAACTAGTGATAAAAGAGTGTATTTTGGCTTCTACTCCTTTACAGGCTATTGTAATTCTTAATTTTCTCTGTTGCAATGTTTAATTGTAAAAAAGAAAAAAAAAAGGAACACCTTAAACTCTCCTAGCTGCCATGGATCACAAACCCAAGATGTCTTCTTTGCTTCCCTCATTTATCCCCCACCCCCTTCTGTTTTGTAACCATGGTAAAACAATAGAAGTGAACTTTCCCTGAACTTTTCTCTTTAAAGGCCTGGGTCCACATTGACCCAGCAGGGCAAGCTGGAACTTGATACTATCAAGCAGAGGGCTGCTAAAGCAATCAGGTTCAACCAGGACCATATATGTTCCTTAATGTTATTTTGCTACAAAGCCAAAGCAAAAGCAAGCTATTTCTAGTAAACAATTTCTCTCTATTGTTTCAGGGATTAATTCAATGGTCTACACATGCATAAAGTATGGACTAGATGGTAGAGTGCAGGGATATATTATTGTTTTCTTACAATTGTGTCGATATTAAGGTTTATTTTTAGATAAGGCTTAACCTCCCATGGGAAAAAAATATACAGAGCTTCTTACTGCATTACTGAAAATCAGATTATTTAAATTCACCATAAATTTAGATCTTACATTTAACTAAGATATTTCATTAAATTTTCGTGGTAATCTGTTGGTTTTAAAAAAAAAAAACAACAAAAAAAAACAAGTTGAGTTGGTTTTTTGCCATGTTTTTCTGTAGACAATAAAATTATGCAAGCAAGTTGATTAAACTGACTAGTTAAATTACAAGACTATAAACAGTGAATTGGGAGGAATAGTAGAAGCATCATTTCATTCTTTTATTGAAGGTGATATTAGCATTTCTCCTTTCAAACCAATCTTCAAAAACTTGTAATGCTCTAAGGAAATCAGTTTCTTAAAGGAATTGGTAACTACTTAGAAAGAATTATGGAGATAAATGTAATTTATAATAAGGACCAATAAAGTACATTAGAAACACTTTGCTAATTCCTAATGCTTAACTACATTATTGAAAACCTAATAACAAAGAGTTAAGTAGAAAATTTTATTCGTTGATTACTTGATACTATCAATGAGTCTATACACTTAAATAAAATAAATATCATATACTTATCATACATTAGCTAATATTATTTCAAAATGCTGCTGGGTGGGGGCTGGGGATATGGCCTAGTGGCAAGAGTACTTGCCTTGTATACATGAAGCCCTGTGTTCAATTCCCCAGCACCATATATATAGAAAACGGCCAGAAGGGGCGCTGTGGCTCAAGTGGTAGAGTGCTAGCCTTGAGCAAAAAGAAGTCAGGGATAGTGCACAGACCCTGAGTCCAAGACCCAGGACTGGCCAAAAAAAAAAAAAAAAAAAATGCTGCTGTGATTCTCATACAGATACTCAGATATATTCTCCTAAATAACACTCCATATGAATTCACGCATAGAGTTTCAATCGTTCTAATGGTAGAATCTGATCATATAGATAATATCATGTAACAATGGGCCTCAGTTCAAAATACCACCCGAATGAAGCATAGTTCCAAAAACTCCAGGGTATAGGGACTGTATCCAAAATTTTCCTTAATATGGTATTTTTCCAGAATTCAATAACAAATGAATCAATGTTAGTAACAATAAAATTTTCATACACTGTAATTTGGTTGAGTTGGTTTTTACTAGGCAATATTCATTTTGTAGGTAGAGAATAAGTAGCAATATGCTTATGTAGGTGTATGTTAAGGTGTAGTGTTGCATACATGTTCAAAATGGCTACACTAAATAAAGAATTTTAAAAAGATCAGTTCAACCTTATTAAATACATAAAAGATTCCTTGTGCAAATATATGTTTAATATATTTATCTAATACTTAAACTAGTCTTTGAACTAATAGCATAAAATGCACTACAGTACAATTTAATGTTAACTTTATTATAAAGAACTAACATTTGACAATGCTGAGAACACACGGGCAGGCGTTTAGTGAGGAAGATTTTTTAATGTATTTTAAAGTAGAAAGGATACAAAGTTCATGAAATCAAAAAATCAAATGGCACAGATACTGGAGTTATATGGATTCTTGATATGGAGTTCATTAATTAGTTATAATTTCCCTCTTAACTGAGGAACAAGGAAATGCTAACATATGAAGAACATTTACCATATACTAAATAAAATATCAATCTCATTTAAATTCCAACAACCCTGTAAGGTGGACATTATTCCCATTTCTCAGATGTAAAAATCAAAGCTGAATGACTCAACATCACAACTCATAAATATGGATCTTAATGCCATACCCATGGGTTTCTAACTAGAAACATGCCTTGTGCTTATTCCATGAGACCATTATGCCTCTATGTGAAACAGACAAAAGTTATTTTTCTATAGACAAAGACAGAGGAACTCACTTGTCAGATGCCTAACTGAACCTTTCGGTATCCACAGCTTCCTATCCATAGAAGTAACGGGGTGATATCACTTTTAAAAGACTTAAAATATAGACTAAAGAGTCAAAGAAGCCAAACAGTGGTAAAATAAGAAATGTGATGTGTAAACAAAAGAAATAAAAGTAACTACAATCTTCAGTGTGACCAGATATATTCTTCTCTAAGAAGAAATTTCCTGTATCTGTATCATTTATCTTCATTCTATAACAAACCAGGGTTATTGTCCTTCCTCCTGCTTGGTCTACTTTATCTAAGTTGGCATTACATGAAAATTGTTGTAGATATCCTTACTTATCAGTGAGTATTAATCGCTACCTACTACTATACAGCAAAGTTTTTTTCAATAAAAAGAGGATATGAAACAGACTACATGAATAAATACACAAAATTTAGTCTAGTGCAAAACTTAACGGGTTCTAAACAACAGTATTTTTTCATTATTTTCCTAAAAGTAGCAAAATTTCTAATTTGTAGAACAAAACTTTTATGCCCCTCATATGTAGCAATAAAAATGATATTTATTTCATCTAAGATTGAAATAAATTTCACAGACATGAAGATTCTGTCTTTTCTTGCGTTCTATATCCACCTGTCCATTGTTGTGATGGACATCTGGAGATTTCACAGGTACTTCCTATTTTCTACCTTAAATTGGCATCATCACTAATAAGGTTATTCCATACATTTCATACTATATACCATCACATATCCAATCTTCAAGCCAGGACCTCCTGAGTCATAGGAAAAGTGGAAAGTAATTTTCTCTTTTCCACTTCTTAACTCAATGGTTGCCAGCCTCTGTTAATTCAGTATGTCCCATAATTCACTCAACTCCTAATTCACATTGATCTCAATTTATCTCAACTCTTTTCAATATTGATCTGACTGATCTGCATAGAAGGAACATCACAGCCTCTTCAGAATCTTCTGGAAATAGTCACCCAAATTTCTTATCCTAGCCTACTAGGCCTTCAAAATTTCACTGCTCAAATTCTTTCAGTTATAATTCTCAGAACATTCTCACTCTTAGTTGATGCTTACTTGCTTTAATATATGCATGTGTTACAGGTGCTAGTCCTTCAGCAAGCAATGCCCTTTCCCTTCCCCTTCCATTTACAATTTGGAAACCCTACACCAATTCTCATCAGCTTCTTCCCTTATTTCCCCAAGTACACATTGCTTACCAACTTCACTCAACTTTCATAGTACCATGGAGTATCTGGTAATCCTTATCCAATTAATATAACCATTTATTTATATACCACTTTTGCCTACACACACAAAGACTGTGTGTCTTGTTCCCCCAAATTCAGTAGGCTGAAAATTCAATTGGAAGAACATTAATCCTATTGTTGCTATGAGAATCATATAGAGAAGGAAAATACTGTTTTGAAAAAAATTATCTGATGCTCATTATCAATAAAAAATATTAAATATAGGAATAGCCTTTCAAAAAACAATGCCATCTCTCAAGAAATTCAAACATAATAAAAATGCAACATATTCATTGAAAGAAGTCTCAAATTTTATTTCAGTTGAGTAAAAGAAACAAAATTTTTAAAAAATGCAGAATCTTATGTAGTGAAAAATAGAATTTAAAAGTGTTAAGTGTCAGTCAAATATTACACAAAATATTAAGTTATCATTGCCCTTTAGAATCCTTTCAACAAGAATTCCCTAATTGTACTTTCATTTTATCTCACTGTACCAGTAAGTAAATAAATTAACAAAATAGCTTTTATCACACAGAATAACCTTTTAACTGAGGGATTATCTGTGGTTTATTTTTCATTTCTTTCACTGCAGATAGCAGTTCATGCCTCATTGATTAGTTTGCTAAGGTGGTGACCAGAAATGAAAACACAGCCTCACAGATATTGCAAGGAACCTGAATGTGTGTTTTCACACACACACACACACACACACACACACACACACACACACATCCATTCTGTGCTTTTGTGCCTGACATTTAGTTTCTAAGAGACAAAGATTCAAACATTACAACTATTTCATTTATATTAGTTCATGCTCAGATATAACTCAACTTCCTAGATGGCTTTCTCATTTGCATTTTCATGTTTTTTTTAGTCACATTGCATTTAAGTTTTCTATCACAGTTTAGATTATCTTATCTACTTTATAGCTCTCAGAGGAAGAAAATACTAAGTCAGAGGGAAAAAGATAATCTTTTTTCCATCAGTGATAGGAAAATATACTTTTTCTATCACTGAAGGAATTCAGTGGTAGACTATATTTGAATTTAGACCAGGAATGTTCCTTGTACTTTGAGACTTGGCATATTGACTAGGAAGCTTACAAGTCAAATCTTTAGATCCAATATTCCTTTCCTTTCTCTAGCCAAAAATATATCTAGAATTATTTACCCAAAATAATTAAGCAAATAGAAACCACAAGAGAGTAAGTTGTCATGGGAGAATCAAGAGAGTAAGTTGTCATGGGAGTAAATAGAACTAGGTAGGAAAAGAAGCTCTTCTCTCACCTTCTGCTACCCAAGAACTTTGTCAACCCATGTCATGATGGTTGAAAGATCACTGATTATCTAGAATCCCAGCAAAATATAACTACACACTTCAAGTATCCAAAATCCAGAACACATAAAGAAGTCAGGATACGATCCCACATGGAAAATAAAAGCTTTAGGAGAAATTAGGACAGAATAGAGACCTGAAAGCATTCAATACAGGTTAAAAGGATAAAATGAATTTAGCCGTCTCACATCTGAATTCAAAAAAAAGGAAGGAGAATTTGGGCCAACATGAGGAAATGTGAAGTATAAATATATCTCCTGAGAATCTGTGGCCCTAGTCAGCCAAAAGAAAGCAAGGATGTTGTGCCAAGACGCAAGACCACCCCCAAGAAGACCACCGAGATTCAGACACTCCGAAATGCAAAAGCAAGGCAAGGCTTTATTTAACGAGCTGCCAACTCGGGCCTCGTCCTACCCACTGACACAGCGGAGGTTAGGAGGGAGCCCCGAGCTGTGATTACACAGGGCTTATAAAGGCAAAGAACAAGGTTACAACAATCAGCTGTGCAAGCGAGATTAGAACACAGGTACAAATCTGATTGGCTCAGGGTTCGATTCTAAAATGGGGTTCACGTGGTGGGGCCTGACTTCAAAGTCTGGCACCTCATTTCCCCCTTTTTCTTTTTGGTACCTTGGGAGCCAATCATGGCTCCATTCTGTCCATTTCAATGGCTTGCATGTCTAGGGGATGATATAGAGGTAAGGCATGGGCCAGTAGGGCCCAATGTAGTAACCAAAGGGCCTGTCACCATTTCTTACAAGAATAGTCTCTGTACCTCTGTTTTGCATACCTCTAGTTTATCCTGCCTCATCTTCACAAAAACCGGGAAAACTGAAGCTCACAGGCATTCTGAAACCAGGTGCCGCCTTTTGCTTACGGGCTGCTTGTTTCAAAAGAGCCTCTTTTTTTTGTTTTTTCTTCAGTCCCAGTTACTGCATGGCATGAAGACCTTTGAATTTAAACTTAGTTTTGCATCATACTTCAGTCTTGAACATGTTCACACTCACACATGCACACACACATTTTCAAAAGATCTTAAAGCACGCTGAATAAGCATCGGCCGTACATTTTAAGACAAAAACCTTTAACAAATGATTTTAGCATTCTCCAGCCTCATTTTCCAGGGCTTGATAGTTTTAGTAAAACATTTTTAGTCTTAGTAAAACATTTTAGCGCACCAAACAATTTTCTGCTTAAGAAGGCTGGGTGGGGTCCCCTAGAGTTCTTTTTTGCGGACATTCTCACTGATTGACTGATTGTGGGCTGTCACCTGTACATCTTTCCAGTGAGCTAAAGTCAAGTCCAGGGGAGTGGAAGGAACGTTCCCCATCATCCGTTTGTCAGGCACAGTGCAAGAAAGAAACACAAAAATGAGCTATCTCCTTAACCTCCCTCCAGTGAGCTAGGATCAAGTCTAGGGGGCTAGATGGAGGTCCTCAAGATAGAACGTTATCCATAGCTCTGATCAGATGTTCAGTCCAAAAGGCTACAAAAAACAAACAATTAATACAAAAGGAGGAAAACACACAGGCCTAAGAAAAGCTACAAGTTGGAGATCTCCCAAGCTGGCCCACAACCTCCTACAAGGGTGCAGAAGGAATGGACCCGAGTTGGCCCACAACCTCCTGCAAGAAGGAGTGGACCCGAGTTGGCCCACAACCTCCTGCAAGGGTGCAGAAGGAGTGGACCCGAGTTACGAGTTGGAGATCTCCCAAGTTGGCCCACAACCTCCTGCCAGGGTACAGGAGGAGTGGACCCAAGTTGGCCCACAGCCTCCTGCCAGATAAGCAGAAGGAGCAGACCCAAGTACAAGGTGGGCGGGTTGAGTCTCGTTTAGGAGGCCCTCCTGGTCAGTTCCGGCCAAAAACCAAACTGACTCGCGCCCTACAAGCAAAAGCAAAACAGACAAATTACAGGACAAGACAAATGAACAGTGCTGTTTTCTTACCTTCGGAGTCTGGGATCTCGGGGTCTCTGGGGCTATCCCGGACGAGCCCCCAAATGTTGTGCCAAGACGCAAGACCACCCCCAAGAAGACCACCGAGATTCAGACACTCCGAAATGCAAAAGCAAGGCAAGGCTTTATTTAACGAGCTGCCAACTCGGGCCTCGTCCTACCCACTGACACAGCGGAGGTTAGGAGGGAGCCCCGAGCTGTGATTACACAGGGCTTATAAAGGCAAAGAACAAGGTTACAACAATCAGCTGTGCAAGCGAGATTAGAACACAGGTACAAATCTGATTGGCTCAGGGTTCGATTCTAAAATGGGGTTCACGTGGTGGGGCCTGACTTCAAAGTCTGGCACCTCAGGAAACAGTTTTCCATTAAAAAGATGTGTTAAAATGGACACAGACATTAGGTATAGGTTGTAGCTTGTTCAATATTAAGCCTGTTTTGAATTTATTATTCTCTTCCTTGTAATATCTACCACCAATCCCAATTGATTATAATGTGGAAGCCAAGTGAAAGGTGTAGGGGAACCCCCTTTTTGAGTCCTTAGAAAGACCAAGCTTAGGCAATGTAGTGGGCCTGGGGAGGGAAAAACCTAAGCCTAATAACAGGAGCCCAAAGCAGCTTCACCTAGAGCTGCCTGACCTTGGCAAAAGAAAGGAATGGAGAAGACCACTTAGTTTAGGGGAAGTTCCAAGAAGAGCAACTTTAAAGTTAATTAAGACCAGTCACACCCAGAGCCAAGAATTGTATTGCTGTGATTGCTTTGTTTACAAGGTTTACTGGAATTGTAATCACTAACAGCAGTTCTGCTTCTGTATGTCTGCCTGCTTGCTTTGCCTAACTTGCCAGACAACCTGCGTGTGGTGAGTGTGATTCTTAACCCTGGACCACCTGCGAGTGGTAAATGTGATTCTTACCCCTGTAATAGAGAGGTCAGATCTGGCCAATGCCATCATTAACTGTGGAGGGGCATCAGATTGACTCCAGGTCAGATTAGAGCAGAAGCCAACTCCATCTTCACTAAGATCTCCCCCACCCTATCCAGGGAAGTTCCCCTTCGCTGTGATAAGATTGTGTAAACTGCTTGACCACCTGAAGCATGGAAAGTTCAAGGAATGTTCAAGGTTAAACCCGTGCCCTCCTATGAGTAGGCGCATCCACTGCATTATGTGAGCCCCGCCAAATCCATGCGCCAATTCTAACTAGAATGATAGGTTGGTTCAAACAGATACTATAAGACAGACTGTAACTCTATTGGCCACCTGCGTGCAGCCAAGCATGCTCTGTAAGTGTTGTATCCTCACTGGCCGCCTGCGGGTGGCAAGTTTGGCTGTAATGTTTGCCTTATAACCAGGCTGGAAGGTCACACACAAGGACGCGCAGTTCCAGCTCCTGAGTCTGGGCTGCATAGGTGCGGGCGGTTCCAGCTCCCGAGGCTGGGCCTCCGACCCTGCACACGTGGTCAGCAGTTTCAGCTCCTGAGTCTGGGTTATGACCAAGGCTGGTTGGTTCACTTTTTGTTCACTTTTTACTTCCCCAATAAACCCATCTTTTTTATCATCTTGTAGCTGGAGACTGTGTGGTGGACTCTTGGGGGAACCAGGAATCCCCTCCCTTGGGGGGGGAAATCCCATTTCACTGTGGCGAACCCCCACTTTACCTCAACCCCATGACCACCTGCAAGTGGTACATATGATACCTGTCTTTAAAAGCCCAGCCCTATTGGGTCCCAGCGCTGTTGGTCGCCATCCGTGTAGGGGCAAGCAGACACTGTGCACTGCTAAATAAAATTGTACAAGAAATGTACCCACTGCCTTACATATGAAACTGTAACCCCTCTGTGTATCACTCTGACAATAAAATTAAATTTTAAAAAAAGGAAGACTCCTAGCCCAATTGACTGAGTGCTGGTGACTACTGTCGTGGGTTCAAGGCCACCTGGATATCCATCTGGTATACATTTTATTCCAATATATTGTTTCTTTCCTCATTCTGTTTCCTATTCTTTAATTAGGGTGCTCTGTTTTTCGGGTTTTTATGTTACTCTGAAAGCTGGTAATCTTATCTATATTTGCAAGTATAACTTCCTGTCCACTGGTTTTACAATAAAAATTCTAAGACAAGAAGACTTGCAAATTATAATTTGACAGTCTTCATGCCTCCACTTCTGGTGAAGCAGCCTTCTTTCTTGGCATTCTTACCCCACCCATTGACATTTAAGCCCAGTTACCTCAGCTATTTATAATTTGCTGTATTTTACTTTCAACAATTGACTAAACCCTGCGAGAATTTAATTGATAATTAAGGTTAAAAGTTTAATTATGAGTATTTGCACTTAAAAGAAGCTCCTTCTTCTGTGTGAATGCAACCTCTCCTGCTATTTCTTAAGTACAAAAATAAATGAAGCCTTTGTAGGCCACCTTTGAAAGGTTGCCTTTGACCCAGCACCAGAATGGCTTATTTCATCATCAGATTTGCTGCTCAAGGAAAACCACAGATCCCATGCTTTTCTGTAGCATCTCCAAACTCTTCTTTTGACCTTCCAGTCTGTGAAAGAATTAATGCCCTAAATCTCACCGGTCTGCTTTCCTCACTCAGTTCACATTACAACGTTAGGCATGAAATAAGTGCATGCAAACTGCTCACTGTGCTGAGATTAAGTGCAGGGATTTTCTTCAGAAGTTGAAGAAGACTGATATTATAGCGCTTTCTATGTGTTATGACATTGCTTAAAGTTTCTTTAAGATAAAGGTATATTATATCTCTTCAGGAAAAATGATTTAATAAAATGATTTTCCCAGAAGTCCTATAGAATCCATCAAGTGTTTTCAATCTTACTTCTGCATTTTTTTTCTTTTTTTCTGTGTAGTCATTTCTTTTAACACTAATTGGGAGGTTATATACATCTGGGTGGAGAAAGACAAAAACAAGTAAATGAAGAGACTCTTCATGGTGCTTTCAGTAACACCCAAAGGCTACCCTAAGAAGATGAAATGAATATTAAAAATTCAAAGTTAAGGGAAAATTAGAAGTAAATGTTGTAGCAAATAGATTAGTGAGTGCAAAAGACCAAATTAAAGAGATGTAATTTCCCTGCCACAAAACCAAAGCGTAGCCAATGTGGTTTTATGTTTTTATAAGAGGGACAAAGGGAAAAGCAATAGGCTCTAGAAGACTGGTGACACAGAAGTTCAGACTTCTATTGACCTATCAGTGTTAGTATATTTGTATGCCCTCTTATTAAGTCTTTAATTGGTTTCTGTGCTTAGTACAATTTTGCATTGCCTAAATATGATATGTATTCTCTTTCAGGCAAGAAATACATCTTTCTGTCCTATTTTCACCATAATGTCTAGTTCAAAGCTCAGCCTGTAATCATGTTTAACAAATGTTTGACTAACTAAATTAAAATGTAATATGAATGGGATCTATTCCTTTAAAATTCCAAAGCACTGCACAATGTTTACATTTTCAGATTCCATAAAGAATACTATCAATATTTTAATGAAATATGACTCCTTTACCTGAACACTAGTCTATGATGCAAAAAAACAAACAAAAACATTGCAGGTAAAACTGCATTATTCACATGTCCCTATTTAGTCTTCTTTTGTCAACATTTCCTTATTCATGTAAAACATCAGGATCAATATAAAGGAAAAAAATGATACATAATAGCAGACACATATGTTCTCTGAACTTTACCTATCAGATCTCCCATTTCTTAATCAAAAAGTTCATTTTCCTAGGGTAGTGACTTTATATCATCCTGCACAAATATCCTCATCAGAATGTTCCTACATTCTGATATGTTATCACAGGTGGAAAGGAAAATGCAAATCAGCATTATAAAAATGTCTTTTCACTTGATGATCAACCTATATTTCCTATTATAGATGGAAGAAACACAGGAAATAATCAGGATGTTTAAGAAACAATCCATATCTGATCCTAAGTCTGAAGAAAGCAGAATTCTATTTCCAAGTATGATTTTACAATTGTATAAATCTTCCAAGAGTACATCAAATGTTCTCATAATGCATTTTCTCCTATCATAGGAAAATTTTTCAATTGTTTTTCCCCAACTAGGATGACAACCACCTCACCTCCATAATATTAAGCAGACCTTTAGTTCCACTGATGTGAACAGCCAAGAGATTAATGCTGACAGAGCTAAATTACACAAGAATCAAAAAATGTGATTCAACAATGCAATTATAATTATCACAAGGGGAGGTAAGAGATGAACATATTTCTATCTACTAAGGGCTCTGAATTAAAGGGCCAAACACTTAAATGCCACCTTTACTCATTTGGTAACTACGGGTATTGCAAATTCTGTAATTATCCAACACCAAATATGTTAAAAGCAGCTTGCTTTTAGAGGTTTCTGTTAGCAATGTTACATTTAAGGGTCAATCATTTTTTTTTTTCATTTTCAGTCACTGAAATAATTGCCAACCGTCAAATGAAGAATGAAAAAAAGTCATTCCTCAATTTTTTTCCTGTAATTTTGCACATATATATATATATATATATATATATAGTGCAGTGGAATTTCTTTCAACAAATTGTTGGTTATTTTCTGAGAGGTTATAAAATATTTCAGACTTTCTAAAAGCATTTTCTTTTTCCCTAAATGTTTGTTATGATCAAGATAACATAGTATGTATTGTAATAAAAGATTTTCAGGCTGGGGATGTGGCTTAGTGGTAGAGTGCTAGCCTTGAGCAGAAAGGAGCCAGGGACAGTGCCCAGGAAGTGAGTTCAAACCCCAGGACTGGCAATCATAATAATAGTAACAATAATAATAAATGCCAGATCAAGCATGTCATTCCAACTACTTGTAATGCAGAGAGAAGACCAGCCTTGGCCTAAAATTTTCACGATTCCATCTCAACTAATGGCTGGGTGCAGTGGTACACACTTAGCACTTCACTCTGAAAAAAAGCGTTTCTTAGAAAAGATTCTGCTTTAGTGGTCCTTGACTACTCTATGTCATTTGATTTAAATGAGTTTCTATTTTTCTAGATATGTATTACTCTCAGGATGGAAAGAAACATGTTTCTTTTTTTCATGTGGGTTTAATTTTTTTAGGGATATGTAGAGGATTTTATTGTATATACTGGTTTAGAACTAGGGAAGGGAAAGGGAATATCAAAATTGAGAGACAAAGGATAAAAAGACAAACAACTCCAAAAGCAATAGATACAAAACCATTTGGTGTAAATCAACTGAGCAACTCATGGGGGGAGAGGGAAGGGGGAAAGGGGGAGGGGGAAATGAGGGAGGAGATAACAAATTGTATAAGAACTGTACCCACTGCCTTAGGTATGAAACTGTAACCCTTATGTACATCACTTTGACAATAAATAAGTAATTATTCAAACCAAAAAGAATTTCAAAAAATTGTCTTTTTCTTCTCATTATACCAAACTCCTCCTTCGGGGAGCTTGTTGAACGTAATGATGATGGTTTTCTAAGAAGTTTTCTGTCTTTCAATAGAAGATATAGAATTGCTTGTTTTCTTCCTTTAAAAAATCATAAAGCAACATTTTCTTTTTAAATACTGGAAGATAAAAATATAACAGACTCCTATGTAAAATTTTATCTTCTATTTTCCAATTGAAGCCACTCCTGACTAAATTATATTGAACATAAAAGGAACCTTTTAAGTTTTCCCAACAGAACTTGAAGCTGAGCAGGAGTACTCCAAGAATATCATTGAAAAATAGCATCACAGTTAGCATGGCTCAAGTGAAGGCAAAGAATTTAATGCATTTAAAATGATCCCAAGAAGCAGTGTATCATTTTCTCACCTATTATTTCGTCTCTTTGGAAACCAAGAATTCTAAACATGTTTATAAAATACTGAAAGGCCTGCATAGAGTAGGGTCCATTTTTACAAGATGAAGGATTAGCTTTGGATTTTGAGTCAGGTTTCAATTTTTGCTCATTACTATGTTTCAAAGTTCTTGGGACTGGTGTCTGAATCCCATAAAGTCACAAGAATAGCCTGACAAGAGGAAGAGTTCAATGTTGTAGAAGAGGCTTCCTAGTAGAATATCTCTGTTGTTTGGGCATCTGCATAATGAATTGACCCAACATGGTTCAACACTCCCATAAAATGAAAAGAGCAAAATGAGATAGGAGTTTCCAAGTTTATTCTCATCTTTTCCAATGGGTTGTGATATTGAAAGCAGAGAACAGATGTACATGTGTCTATGCTGAATAAAAGAAAAGCTACTAAAATGCATCATGGAGGACATAGTTCTCCAAATACCAGGTGCTACATTTTAAGGTATTTCACGACTTCTGAGAGCTAAATAAATATAATAAACATATCTGAGCAGTAATAGTGACAATCTCTTTTAGTATTGACACAATAAGTAAGATAAAATCAAGTTTAGGTAAAGTGATTTTTGTTTAATACTTATCTTGTAATTCCATATAAGTCGTTCTCTCTTTCTTACCAAATTTAAATATTGGATTGTTTGGGTTACATTTTGTTTTCACTTCCTTTTCAGAATTTTGAGGGGAAGAAGCAAAACTTAGAGGGAAGAATGCTTTTAGTGAAAAAGGATTCACTGTGGCCAATGGTTAAACAACAACAACAGAAAAACCCCAACAACAACCAATTATCTAGTTGGAAACCACTTCAAACTTTCTAATTTGCAAAATAAAGGTAATGAGATGAAAGGACTTCCCTCATAAAAAATTCAAAGTTTTATGATTGTGCGTATTCTATTCAGAAGAAATCAAAAGTAATTTTACATTTTAAAACCTTCTTCAAAAATAAATTGAAAATAGATCTCAACAACTGGCCAGTTCCATTAGTGACTCCCAACAAAGAAAAACTTCCCTTTATCTAAGACAAATTTGTGAACAGATCAATGTAATTACTATGATATAAAAAATATGTCTAAAACGTGTTCTGCAACCTGTGGCTCAAAATAACTTGAAGGTATCCTTGAAATAGTACAAAATAACCTATTCTTTCTTTTTTGAGCTTTTCTTATTTTCATACATAGCAACACAGATGAATTTCAATCCATGGGTATCATTTACTTATATCTAAAAATGTACAGGGAATTTAAGTTAGTTGTAACAATAAATTAGAGCATCAACAGCATTTAGTAATGTTATTTTAAGAAAATGAAGATACAAAGTCAGTTGAGCCTCAAGAAAAATAAACAAACAATAAATAGAGAAAATAAATACAAATTGACTAGAATATGAATTACTACTTTAAAATTTTCTGTTGGAAATCTTCATTTGATCCAAGAGTTAGTCCTCTCTTGTAATCAATTGAGATATCTTACTTTTAGTAGTAAAGCAAAATACCTTCTTTACTCTTGCAAAAGGAGTATTATAATCATAGTACAGCTGACCAAATGCCATAAATTATAATACCTAATGCAGTAAAATTGTAATATTTCCTTTGAAATGTATTTACACATTTGTTTTTCTTACAACTATAGTCATTTTATGTGTTACACATCATACACACACACTTGCACATGTTTGTGTGTTTGTCTATATATACACAAGCATATATATATACCAACACACCGAGAGAGAGAGAGAGACAGACAGACAGACAGACAGAGAGACAGACAGAGAGACAGACAGAGAGAGACAGAGAGCCCAACTGTGTGTTTCAGGCTAGCCATCAAACTCTCCCTTCTAGCCTTCGCCTCTCTAGTTTTGGAATTGCATGTGTGTCTTACCAATCCTGGTTGCACATAGAAATTTTAATTTGGATAGTAGATGTTCTTTCCATAAGTGGGTAAAAAACATGATTGATAATTCTATTTGAATATTGAGCTCATACATTCATCACAATATTTGAAGTAGCCATCTTTACTGAAAATAAAAGTCTGTAAGGTATTTTGTTTGACTATTGCTAAAAAAACACAACATCTGAAATTTAAGATTTAAGAAAGAATCCTTATGTGAGATTGATCTTTTAGAAAGTTTAGTGGTTTATAAAAGAATTGGATTAAATATTTTCCTGTTTTCACATATACTTAATCTATAAAACTGTGAATATGGGTAGTACCTTTTGCATTATGTACTTTATCTTGTTAGGTAAGTAACATGATTAGAAAACTCTTTGGAGGTTATGGACCCTCTGAATATAAGTAAACAGTCTTTTTTAAATTATGCATGTAGTTCATAGGTCTTTACAGATTCTTCTACTCTTCACCTTCTGCTATCAGGACTGACTAGCCTGTTTTAGTCAGAAATGAAGGCAAAGCTCAAGTAGCAGAACGTCAACCTTGAGTGAAAGAAGCAAAGGAAAACTACAGGCCCTGAGTTCAAGCCCCAGTACCATAACTATTCAGAGTTTAGGTGAATAAAACACATTTTTGGTTAAATAAGTTCCTTCCTCTGAAGACGGATTTTTTTTCTACTTACATTCACGTAGGTACTGGTGGGTACTGAAAACAAAATCTCTACTCTGAGGTTTAAAACTAATTTAGTTGAAACAACTGAAGAATAAGGAAAATGTAAGCTCACTACAATTACACATGGTAATGTTTGGACTTCCAAACACCAGATCACCTTCTCATTATAACTGTAAACTAAATAAATTCTAATACAAAAACCAGTAGATACTTAGCAGAAAAGTAAAATGATGTTTGTCATCTAATACGGAATCAGTGAAAAACCTATATTCAAGAGCAAAGAATTAAAGTGAATTAAGATGATAGCTATTCCACAGGAGTATACATTGTCTCAATATAATTTTAATATGCAACTCTCCTTATTAAATATCATGTAAGAAATAGTCTTATTTATCATCTTATCTCATTAGATATTGTCTAGAGAGGCAATTTTGAAAAAGAAAAAAATAGTTAAGAAGACCTTGCTTTATTCAAATTAGATTTGATAGTTTATATGTTTCATCATCTAATATAATCTTTTATTAAACAATTGTTTTGTCCTAGTGTATTTTTGGTAAAGTTTTAATAACTTTCTTGTAATTAAAAAGAGCATATGATATCAGAGACCAACAGTAATTAAAGTAATCAAATTTAGTGAAATGTGTAGAAAATAAAGAGATCTGTACATAGTTTGTTAAGGACTTATCATTTGATCTGCTATCTCTAAAGCAAAACAAAACAATGCTCATTATTAAAATATAGGCTAAATTCTTTCTCTGATTTTCTGCTTTTGTAAAATGCATTGCTTGAGAAACAAGTCTTCAAAAAAACAAGGGCTAAAAAAATCTACTACTCAGGGTGCCTTTGAGGATATTTAATTAAAATCTAATCCTGCATTCATTAAGGCTCACATAAATTAAGCTGTCATTCATAAGATTTATGGATTCTCATTTGCATATTGCATACAATTCATCAATTACTCAAGTATGAAAGCAGCACATTTCCCTTGGAGCTGCCTGCTACCCTGCCAACATTTGAAATGAGGGAAAGAGCAAGACTGTCAGGCATTCACACAAACTTTCTTCCAAATGTCTGTTCCTTGATTAATCTAATTTTCTAGATATTCCCTACAAGATATACCAACAGCCCTGGTGCACATTTCTATTATTTCTCCTGTCTTCATCACCCAAATCCTCTAGTCTGAAAACTTCTTCATATCTGAGTGATTATCATTTATTTGCTAATGTTATGGCATTGATGATTTCTGTATATTAAAATAGGTTTGATATGCACGAAGAGACAAGTGACACATTTGTTGTGTTTTAGTGTTTTTTTTTTCTTTTTGCTATCAATGATCAGTCTATCTTTTGTGTAATTTAAAAGTTGAAAATGAAGAAATGGAAAAGTCAGAGTACTGCTTTGGAATGTAATCAGTATGGCACCCTGTACTTTACTTTTAGAATAACCTAAAAGTAAAACCCTATTTTAAAAAAAATTATTGATCCTATTTTTTAATACAAAAAAAAGTACTCCTCTACTCAGGGTGCCTTTGCAGTTATATGCTACTGCATGTTTTACAGATCTAAGCAAAGTACTAACCTCAATGAGTTTGTTTTCACTGTGCATAAAGCATACTGTGTTAATTCACTTGTCTTCTCAGGGGAGTAGATCTTAATTTCTGTGGCACAAGTTGGAAGTAACAGTCCCTTCCAGACCACACTCTGGAAGCCTTCCAACAGACAAGCAACCAGGTGTGGAACCTAATGCAAAACACTCCTTATGTCCAAGACTTCTACAATTAAAACATATGACTGCATCGACCCTCTCAGAAACCCACAGCTCCTAAACTACCACTTCATTTCTGCCAATTAGATTAAAAAACAGGTAGAAGTGCTTTTCCTAACATATATTCTATGGAGGACATATACTCTAAGACTTAACAGCAAGTGTCAAACTCAAGTTACCAACTTAGAAAATTAATTAGGTGACATGAAAGATTTTTACAGTATAGTACTTGCAAATACATAGTCATATCTACTTAGAAACACATATTTCAAATCCCACATAGGCTTTATTTTTTATATGCATGTTTAAATTAATGAAGACTTCAACAGTTTGGATTAAATATTAAATTATAATTACAGATAACTGTAGGTTAATATACTCAATAAAACCTAAGAAAAAGAAAAGTATGTAAGAGCTATCTATATCACCATATTCACAAAAACTCTCACTTTACAACGAAAAAAGAAACTATGTTTCAAATAAGAAAAAAACTCCGCAAAAAACTAATTGCCACTAATCACTTTTTAGAAATATATTTAACATAGGAGAAATAGATGACTTTATAAATTTAATCAGTAAGATGAAATCATTAGTATGCTCAATTTATAAAATGACTTTCAAAACTGAAAGCAAAGAACAGATAAGCTCAAGCTTTTTATTCATTCAAGTGCCATGGTTCATCATAATTTTCAGATTCCTGCCTGAGACACACTACTGAGTACATTGTCTGTCCTTTTGCTCTTGCATTCTGAACATTTCAGTTTTCTCAGCATGAGCTGTCTACTTTATTCTACCCTAGTAATGTGTAAAAGAAAGAGAATTGTCCTCGTCTATAGTAATAAACTTACTTCATTTCTTCAAGACAAACCACCTGTTTGTAGTTTTTGTTGTTGTTGAAATTTTTTAACTATGTAAATTAAATATGATAATCAGCTGCCTTATTCAATTTAATGAAAACTACATGGGAGATTTGTTTTACCCTTACATTTTCTCATAAAATAAGTCACTTTCCCCAAGAAAGAGAAGAAAAACAGATACCTAAAACTGGAAGTGATTCACCAGATCACCTAGAACACTGCTCATAATCTGAGGACATTTTCACTCATTTGTGCAGCTTACATGAAATTGCTTCAAGCTCCAGAGTGCATGTTTCTGTACAATAAATTATCTTCACAATGAATATCCCTTTTTACTTTTTCATATTTCTCTTTTGACTGAGAACCAGATTCTGACCAGCATTTCTCAACCAAATATCACATTCTAGGCAATATATAAAATAGAAAGTGCTGTTAGATTATAAAATCAAGAGAAATGAAAAAAAATCTAGATTGCATAAAATTTAATTTCAAGCTTATAATTCCAAGAGATAATTTCTTCAAATCTGTGCTCAATGATAATTCAGAGGACACTGCTTTTCTTTATGAAAAGTATAACAAATAATCAGCTTGCAGTGACCTTGGGAAGAATCTAGTCAACAGTGGTTCCTTGTTAGTCATCAGGATTGAAATGCACAAAACAAAGATATCACAAAACCATTCTAGCAACACACTACTATTTATGTGACAGTATTTAATACTGTCTGATGTTTGGAGTCATGGAATCTATGAAAAACAGTCAGAAAACACAATGGTAGACTAGGAGAAAGCTGAATGAGACTTTCTACACACCAGTTGACAATAAAATAAGCAAGTAAAAATTCAAGTTAGTGTACTTCTTCAAGGTGATGAGATCCCAGTCTCCACTGAAGGAGAACATTGAAGGATATTAGCATTACTCAACATAGAGCAAAAATAATACACTTCTCAAAATTGTTTGCAAGGACAGAAGGCAATTAAACCTAATAGGTATTACAAGCTTACAGGAACATACAGAACTAACTCCTTTCCTTTAAAATCCTTGGTTGTAGCAGCATATACTAAATGCAAAAATATGGAACAGACATTTTGTTTTTCCTCTCAATATCCATCTTACAAGTTATTTGGTATATTTGCATTAAGTTGATAAAAATGTAGACCTTTGAGGCCATCTTCATGGTAAAATAAAAGTAATCTTCTAACTAGAAGCAATAAAGCAACCAAAAGGGCAAAAATTATCGAGGAAGGGCAGCCGTCACTATCTGGAGCTACTAGCCTCTTGTGTTCTGTACAACCCTTTCCAAGAAAAATCAAATAGTTAAACTATATTCACATTTCTTTACCCATGGTTAAAAGCTAAGGAACTAGAATAAATAATACCTTGTTTAAAACATATGTTTTCAATCACAGGAAGAACAAGTCCCCCAAATCTGAGATTTTGCAATAAGCCAAAGAGTCATGCATGCAATGTCAAAATATCCACTCAATCATGAAATGTTTACGTTTTCCAACTTCAATTTGTTCTTTTATATATTATAAGTACACACAGTATACATGCATTATATTTATACACATAATACATAATACACACACATATATATATATATGTACCCACCTCAAATACACATAAACTTCACTACTGTGAAGCTATTGACACATAGATAACCAAGAACTGTATGTACCATGTTATATACCTAAGGCCTAATTTAGCAATAACTTTTATATGAAACAATTATTTATGACTTTTGTTACTTGTTATAAATAATGTCAGTGGATTTTTTTTTCCAAAATATGATTTTATTTGTTAAGCATGTTAACAGCTACTTTATCTAACTTTCAGAATGCAATTGTGTACTTAAAAGAACTCTAAGGCTATTAAAGGGGCATCAGGAAACTAAACTTGTAAATTGTCATCAGTCATATTTATAATAAACTGACATTTCTTCTAAAAACAGAACAGTTGTATCAGTTAACTATTACCTACTTTATAGTACTTAAACAAGTTTACATATAGATGTAGTTAATCCTAACACTTTTACAATATTAGGCATTTTCTTTTTTTTTTTTTTGGGGGGGGGGGCCAGTCCTGGGCCTTGGACTCAGGGCCTGAGCACCGTCCCTGGCTTCTTCCCGCTCAAGGCTAGCACTCTGCCACTTGAGCCACAGCGCCGCTTCTGTATATGTGGTGCTGGGGAATCGAACCTAGGGCCTCGTGTATCCGAGGCAGGCACTCTTGCCACTAGGCTATATCCCCAGCCCAATATTAGGCATTTTCTAAAGTAGCTCTAACTCCATCCAAGCATGTGCTCACTCTGCTTTTCCCATCCCTCTTTATATATAAAATATATACTACACATAAATATGTCCATATATATATATATATGAATATTCTATATAGAATTTTTCAGGGTCAGTCATGTGAATTTGCAGACAGGTCTGAGTTAAAAATAAGCAGGACTAAGTTCTAATCTCAAACCCATCTCTGGAGTGCAGGAACATTAAGCAAGCCACTGAATTGTTCTTTTCTTTCATTTCCTGATCTTTTTAGAAACGCTGATACAGAGTTTCCCTCTGGTTAGTTTCCCATGATGGTAGCATTAGCATTCAAATAATATAGTGATTCTTGGGATTAAAATATTGGAAATTTTTGAAAATAGATGTTCAAGTATTTTACCTTACTCCCCCTCTCCCCCTTTTGCTCTTTCTTTATTGTATTGTTGATTTTGCTGTTGGTGGTATTTTTTTAATGGAAGGTCTCATTATGCATCACAAACTGGCCTTGCATTTAGAATCCTCCCCTTCTGAATGCTGGGATTATAAGCCTCCATTATTACAGACTAGATGCCTCTTTTAAAGAAATTTAGTCCTGAATTCTCTGTCTCCTTATCTATGGAAGGAAATAGTCATATACTTCAGAAATTACTGAGAGCATCAAATGGAAATGTTAACTACTAGCTCCAAATGTTTATCTGAAATTGCCTTTTTATTTAATACCCTTTTCCTTCCTGCTATCTTTCTAAATAGATAACTCCTAATTGACCCTGTAGCCAGCTAAAACCCACAAATAATATGTAATATTTACAAAGTTATAATTTTAAATATATCATTTAAGTGAAAAATCTTATATTCATTCACCTTTACTGAATTCATGTTGCCTAGATCAGATCTCTCAGTCCACCCTGACCGAATTTGGGGGAATCTTCACTCTACTGTTATCCACCTAGGCTGAGTAAAAGCTGAAAGAACACTCCTCTGCCTTTACTTTGAGTATTTTCATAAATCCTACCAGCTCTACTTCAAAGGTTTCCTTCCATTTATCCTGTCCTTCATTATCTCTTTTACAGTCCTTCTTCAGCCTTTAGTTTAATTACTTCTTTGCTTTGCTTAAAAACTATCAGTTGGTTCCCTGGTCCCTAGAGTAGAGGTCGGCAAATTACATTCTGCAGGCCAAATCTTGCCTACCTGCTTTTCTAAATAGAGTTTTATTGGATCACAGCCATATTTACTTGTTTACACATTATCTGTTGCTGCTTTCATACTACAATGGCAAAGTTGAATAGTTGCAACACAGGCCATATGGCTTGCAAAGCCTATAATATTTACTATCTGGTTCTTTCCAGCAATATCTTGCCAACTACTGCCTACAGGATATTTCCAAATCTCTTAGCATGACGCTAGAATTGCTTTATGATCGAAACCAAAATTCCTAATCTAGTATCATCTCTCCATAATTCCTTCTTATTGGTTTCCACAATCTTCCCTCTGTATAATCATATCATGCCTTCTCTCTAGAATCCTTTAACTCAATTTCCTATCCTGAACAAATTCTGACCACATTACAAGGTCATTTTAGAACAAAATGACATTTATAAGTAGGTAGTAAAAAATAATATACAATGTATTCAAAAAAAGAATATATCACATATTCTTATTTCATTTTAATTTTGAATTATAGTTCAATGTGATATATTTATTATTTTGATTCATTTGGATCATTTTAACACTGCTTTGACATATAATATCAATTATTAAAAAATATTTTTCTGTCAGAAAGTGATTTGGACAGCACTTGGGAGTCAGATCTCCTTAACTATGAAAGGTTTTCCTAATGGTCAAACACATTATTTCAATATCCTGTTTGCTTCATATAAGTAAGGCAGTAGCTTTGCAGTTTTACATGATACAATGTCATTTTATTGATGATAGCAACACTATATAAATTGATTCATTTGTCATTCCCCAGAATTTTTAATATTCTCTTAAATTGATATAGATATAATCTAAGTCTATAAAATTCTCTCCTACAAGTCATATCAAAGAAAACTCACTAAAACCCATTAGAAAAGTAAAACATGTATTCTGCTGGTGGAAAGTATTGTCGAATGTGTATAATATTCCTCACCAAACAATTCAAAGACTAATGATTCTAGAAATCATTTAGCTTCTAAGGAAAATATATAAATTATTTTAGTCCCAAAATGTGTGTGTGTGTGTGTGTGTGTGTGTGTGTGTGTGTGTGTGTGTGTGTGTGTGGTGTGTGTGGTGGGGTGAGTGGTCTACTTTAAAATCTTACCAAGCCTGGAGCTGGTAGCTCACACCTATAATTCTTGCTGTTAGGAGGCTAAGATTTGAGAACCAAGGTTCAAAGTCAGCCCAGGCACAAAAGTCTAGGACACTCTTCTCTCTAACCATCAGAAAACCATTAGTAGAGCTGTTGCCCAAAGTGATAGAGCTCTAGCTTTAAGCAAAAGAGCTCCAGGACTGCACCCAGGCCCTGAGCCACGCCCCATGACCACAAAAAAATTAATAAATAAAATCTTATGTGTCTTAATTAGGATATATTGATCTTATAACACAATAGAAAAGAAAATTGTTTTATTTAATGACAAAAATTTTAAACCAGATTGTTGCTATTAGTGAACTTAACAGCACCCTGAAAATGGCAGCTGCAATGATTGTTATATTTTTCACATACCACTTTTGTACTAGAAAATTATCTAAAGTACTTTTAAAAGGAATCTATCCTTTTGGTACTGGCCACCAGAAAGCATTAAGTTACATCAGCAGATTCACAACAATGAGTTTGGTATTCAACATTAACCAGAGCTTAAGAAACTACCTGTGGGTCTTCCCAGTAACAAAAGAATACTGATAATCAAAAATAAAGTTCTCAAGAGGATAACTATTGTATAAGTTGTGATTTACCTCAGATAAGCACAAGGTGCAACTGCAATACAATTCATGAAAAAAATTGAGTTTATAGTGTATAGCTTCATAACCCTACTGAAGTACAAAGGAACAATGGCAATGGATTGAGTACAGGGAGAGTTGTATTGATGAAATGAAAAATACACTGGAAAAAGCCTAACCAAAGTTAACAAAAGAAAACCAAAAATCATAAAGAGGACTATGGATTGAAATGCATACATGAACACAGAACTGCATGATTAGAGTTAAAGAGAAGGTGCATAGAGCCTGTTACATTTAAGAGAGTTGGATTACACTGAGATAGCAAGAGCATTCTTGCAAACTCAAAGCATTTAGAACAGAATTGGTTTCACTAAAGCTTCCTTTTGTAAAAGACAGATTCAGCTAGGCATCAGTGGTTCACATTTGCAATCCTACCTACTCAGAAGACTGAAATTAGAGAATCTCAGTCTAAAACACACCCTGGGAGAAAAGTCTCAAGCATCTATATCAAATTAAACAGCAGAAGAAGTGGGATTAGTGGTATTGGGCAAGTAACAGGGTGCCAGGAGAGTGAGCAAGATGAGCAGTACAAGACATTGAGTTCAAGCTGAAGTGATCATCATTTTTTCCTATTAGACTAGAAGTATACACAAACTAGATAACATAACAGTAGGACTGGAGAAGCAATAGTATCTTTCCTAATTGATCTGATCAATTCATAAGAGTACATTCATCCACTTACTAGTTAATGAATTGTTATAATATAGAATATATTAATATCATGGGATCAATTCTTCAGTACACAAAGGAATCAAACATGACTTATGTTTCTTTAGGAAAATAGATTGTAAACATGTATATAAAAACACTACAACAACATACTCAATGCAGTAAAAGAGATTTTAAAAGTTGAAGAGGAAAAGTTACAAAAGTTGTGGACAGTACTAGGAGGTTATAGAAAGAAATCAAGGTATTTTGAATTGAGAAAATCTCTTTATTAATAATGTACAATATTAGGAAGCTGGGAGGGCTGAAACATAGGTGATCTTATTGGACAAAGATGAAAGTGAAACCAGCAGCTGATATCTCATGGTTATAATCCTAGATACCAGAGAGAATCATAATTCAAAATCAATCCAGGGAGAAAAAAAATCAGTGGGAATCCATGTCCAGAACAACCAGCAAGATGCTAGGCAGAAAGAGTGGCTTGTGTAGTAGAGTGCCAGCTAAACAAACAAGCCAAGCAAGCATAAGGTACTGAGTTGAATCCCCCCCCACAATTCCACCCTTGCCTGTGTTGGAAATAAAAAGATATAAACTGCATATGGTGGCTCATATCTGTTACCTCAGATACTAGAGAGGCCATGATTGGGAAGATGGTGGCTCAAAGCCAATCTGAACTAAAAGTTAGCAAGACTAATCTCATCAAGTAAGCCAGGTGTGAAGGTACATGCGTGTGACAGGGCCCCCATCACACAGGAGGTGGAAGAGGTAAAGAGAGCATGATGTGAAGTCAGTCTTGGCCAAGTTTGATACCTGACCTGAAAAATGATCAGAGCAAAAAAATAATGGAGGCATAGCTCAAGTGGTAATGAGCCTTCCCAGCAAGTACAAGGTCCTAAATTCAAACCCCAATACCTACCAAAAGAATTTTAAAAGTAAAGAGGAGGGTCATTTTGAATATATTTCGAGATGCAAGGTTTTATATCTTCCATTCAGTAACTGAACAAATGTTACCATTGCTCAGAAGACACAGGGATATAGACACACTTAGAAGTCATCTACACAGAGATAATCACTGAGAAAAATGGTTCTTGATTACTCCCACACACTCACAAGTTTTGGTATCCTCAGTGAGTAAGATAATTTCACCATGCAAGAGAGGTTTTGATTAGCAGTAATGTTCAACAGTAGGAAGAAGGAAATCTCAACACTGAGGGACTAGAAGTAAACTGTGGTATGTTTGGTGTGTTGGAGCAGAGAGGCAGAAGCAAGTTTTGCCCCCACTGCGTCCAAATGTAGAAGTCAGTTGAAGGTCAAGCTATACCTTTCTTCTTATAAGCTAGCTAGTAAGGAAAGTTCATTGAAAGAGGGATACAAATGATAGGATGGAAACAAGTAAAATGAAGATTTTAAACAACTGTGTCAAATCCTAGAGATAAAACAACCAAGGAAAAAATAAAATAAAATAAAACAAAAGGAAAGACAATAAGAACCATGATACTGCTGCTTTACCCCATTGTCTCAAAGAAGACAGTGGAAAATTTAAGTGTAAACTTTGGTGGCAAGAAGTTTCAGATTACACTGGAAAAGAAAATGATGGTGAAACAGTATTATAAGATTATATAAATTAACTAAAGAGAAGAGGGAAGGAAACATGACTTGTGGGAAGAATATCAGTAAAGGAAGACAAATTAATATCTGAAAATATTAGGCTCTGAAAATATATGATGGAGTCCATACAAATTGTGTTAATGGCTAACTTATAAAGGTTGAAATTAGAGTTTAATGATAGTTCACTCAAACCAGTACATCACAAATAGTACCTTTCAAATGGAATCAATGGGAAAGCTCAATTGAGATAGTTTGCCGTTTGTTCTTGCTATTGTCATTTCTGAAGATGACAGTCACAGATGATCTTCACTTGGACTATCTATATTTCAAATTCATACTGGCTTTGACACTTGAAATATAGATAACTACAGTGCAAGACATCCTATCAAGGTGCAATTTGACTGGTAGGCTTAGTTAGCGGGATAGTGACAGCTATTGCACACACCGTTATTTTTCGTATTCTTGTCATTAAGTACAAACAGAAGTAATAAGAAGGTATTTGAATTAAGGATCGCAGAATACAATTAGAATTTCTGTTTGTCACTATGCAATAATAATTATTTGAAATGGGATCTTAAACTAAAACTCTCTGAAGCTAATCACATGTGCTTTCAAAAATGCAGTGTGAATGTTAAAAGTAGAAAACATTTCCAGGATTTTGATGTCAAAGCCACAAACTAAACACAGGACTAAAATTGGTTTAAGAATTTCAAAACCATTCCTCATGAAATCATAATTATATCAACTTGTACAAATAAAAGGTCAGGAACTTTCCAAATAATTGCATCCAGACATTGTCTCGTTAACTAGAATCCCACACACTAAAGTAATTCAGCATCTATTAGATTTATCCTTTGCTCACTCTATTTCTCAAGACTGATGAAGACAGCCAAATCACACATCTGGCATATCATCTTCAAGCCATTTTTTACTACCTATATCAAACAAAATGAATTCCAAACACTTCACTCTCTATCAATCAATCAAAGGAGAATTCACTGTAAAAACAAAACAAAAATATTACATTATTTCAAGGCAGTTTTCCTCTAACAAGTATTATTTTTTTTCTACAAAGTATGTCTGCCATTTTACTAACATTTCAAAGCTAATTAGGAATATAACAGATTGAATGAAAAGTTAGATGCCTTAGAATGTAGATATGGTTTTAAATTTTAAAATCATATAAAAAAGAAATTCTAAATTATGTTCCTCACTAATAATTTTGATTTATTTACACTTCAAATGCAGGCACATCAAATATGCGTTTGCTTGAATTTATAAAATTTAGATAGGTGGACCATCTATCAGAGTGTAATGACGAGGCATCAGGTAAAATTAACTGTAAAGCTGAATAAGTTATAATTGTAGCTTTTGTGCCTTGACTATGTATCTATATTTAATATCTAACAACCATTTCTCAGTCCATAAGAAAAGTATTTAAACTGAAAAGTTACAGATGTTTCTGCATATTGATCATAATACACCATGTAATGTACCGTGGTTTTTCACAGTAAAAATGTATATTTAGCAAACAAAGATTTCAACATTTTATTCTATAAGACTATGAAATTATTTAAAATTTGTCATTTGAAAATAAAGGTGTCTTCTACTGTTTGGCCTTCACACTTCACCAAATATATGACTCTCAACAGCGTATAACTAAAGGTAATCCACATTGTGGCAATATGGGTTAATACTTTCTCAGGAGAAAACATTAAGGAATATTATTAGTTTTCTTAAGAAAAGCTAGTACTTAAAATTTTAACTCAAAGAATTGGAATCTCTCTCTCTCTCTCTTAATTCTATTTCATTTTCATACAGTACTGACTTTCAGCATATATGTGATCCTCCCACCTAACTTCCAGCAGGTTCCTTGAAACTATTTCTTGGCATATGTAGAACACCCTTTGATTGTGGTCAACCAAGCCTGTGGAAAACTTTCAAAACCTGAGTAATATTTTGATTGAAGAAAAGAAAATCTACACAGAGAAATGCTTGATCAGCTAATGCTAACAAAGAAGAGACGCATAAAACATTAAACAAGGATTTCGTTCATTCCATTGTTTCTCCAGGAGTGCAGCCCAAATTTCCTTGTTTATAATTAAGAATGAATATTAAAAGGAAAAGGAAAATGGGGCAATTCTAAAAGAAGTGCTATATTCCACTGGATTGTTCTATTTTCATGTTTATATTGAAGGTAACAAAGTCTTTCTCAGAATATTACAAAATTATGGTTCAAAATATGTCTGAAGGAGATTGTTTTACATACTAAATTTGAAATGTGAGTTTTTTATTACTATATGTATACATCAGAATCAATTACTAAGCAGATACAATGAATAAGGGTGAAAAGTAGTCGCTTTAAGAGTATATTTTCTTCCACTATTTTCTAGGCTACTCTGATACTTGAGGAACAAGCATCATAGTAAAATAATTAAATGTAAGTAATATTATTTTACAGAACAACTATGCATAATCACTTAAAACAGATGGAAATAATATGTCCCAATAGATTTATGGTGAAGTAAGGTTTCACTAAGATTCTATCAAAGTTTAACTAAAAATGTAGTCTTTCTCAGATTAAACTTCTAACTATCATGATTAGCTAAGTATCCCTCCTCCTATTCCTTCAAATACTGCAATATATTGAATTTTTATTTTATTTATTTTTATACCAGTTTTGGAGTTTGAACTCAGGTTCTGGATGTTGTCCTTGAGCTTTTTGGCCCAAGGTTAGCACTCAACTTCAGCCACAGCTCCACTTTCAGGTTTTTTGGTGGTTAATTGGAGATGAGTCTCAGGGACTTTCCTGCTCAGTCTACCTTTGAACCATGACCCTCAGATCTCAGCCTCTTCAGTAGCAAGGATTATACATGTGAATCACCCTCAGCCAGTAATACTGAAATTATGACACACAAAGTGTTCTAATTACCTACCACCCAGGAAAAATGTCATTTTAGTTCTAAGAAATTTCTGTAAATTACTTAGTTTTAAATTCAAAACTCTGTACTAACAATAGTTAGTACCTGGAGAGGAAAAATGGAAAGAAAGGCACAAGCAAATGTTTTACCGTCTTTATCTTACATATTATTTTTGCCTAAGAAACTGTAAAGATTTTAATCTGCTTTTGCAGAGATTTCCCCAAAGGTCAGTATGTAAAAGAATGCAGTACATACACTCTTAAAAAAGCAACCTTTCCACTTACTTTTTCTCAGGTGCTTAGTTATTCGCTCTTCTGTAAAGATACTCTAACACTTTTACTCCCTGTGCCATTTCTCTAAGGATATTTATGAAGCTTGTAGCAAAGTTCCTCCCCTAAAGTCATACAATAAATGAGAGGGCTAAAACACTGACTTCTTGATTGGACAACTCTTTAAATTAAATAACCATTACCGCAGTCCCTGTATTTACACAGTGATTTGCTGGACAAAGTAAAAGAATGAGGTTTTTAATTACATGGAAAGTGTTATATGCATACACATAAGATGGCAGATAAATAGAAGAGCACAGTACACTTAACTCAGTGCCGAAATTACTGGTAAATTCCAGTAATTGTGAATGCAAAAAGGAGGACTGATTACTGAATGAGAAGAATAATCATGTAGTGCTTTAACAGGTCCTAAAAACAAAATGAAAATTGAAAACTGTTAGATATGTGAAATACAGGGAAGCATTAGATACCAATAGCATTAATGGATGGAAATGGAAATCTGAACTTCCGTTACAGAAAACTAGTCCACCCAAATTCAACAAGGAGCCAGACACTTTGCTTGATATTTTACTTTTCTTTGCAATCTTTAAAACTCAGTGACATAGGTACGTGTCTCTTTGTTGTAGATAAGAAAATGTTTAGGTATCTTGCCTCAATCTACTGAACTAGGAAATGGCAAAGCCCAGAAAAGAATATGATTTAGAATATAATTGATGACAGGTAACGGATGTTATGACTTAATCGCTTAGGTGCTGTGCATTTCCTTAATACTTTTAAATAGTTTTGTGATAAGGATAAAACTATGTTTTGGGAAAACCGACATGAGTAAGCTGAAGAAATTTTTATTTTACATTATATTTACCTTAGTAAAAGAGAAAAACAGACTCAAAAGATTCTTTGCATGTCATTTTTCATCTAAAATAACTAGATTCTTGTACAAATAAATAAGTTGCCATCCTATATAATCTTCCCTTCATTATTTTGGACATCAGCCGTGTACAGAAATATTTTGTCAGATAGCTGGAAACCTCAAATTTTGGAAATTAAAAGAGAAAATGAGACGATGGAACCATCTATCCCATTTCCTTCTTTTTATTCCCAAGTCTAAGCAGAAGTACAAAACGATACAAATGAAGAAATTCTATTATCCTGACAGTTGTTAAACATCTCATTTTGCTAAAAGCATTTCACTTAAGATATTTATTTTTGCCATGACAGATTTCCTCTAATTAATAGGAAAGTGATCATCTTTGAGTAAACCATCGACCTCATTCTATATTTTCATTTAGCAATAGAACAGAAAAGCAGACCATGAACTTTATTTAGAAGCTAATAACAAAAATGAAGCACAGCGCCTAAAACTTGCAACTTTGAATTCTCATAATTTACTGACTCTATCAGTCATGTCCCACAAATTTTAAGAAAGACAGAGATACTAGAAAGTGCTAGAGATACTAGAAAGCCAGGACTCAGGAAGCAGTGGAGGGCTGTGTTCATGTCTCTGTGGGGGACAGCAGAACCTGCAGAAGTATCTTGTAGCTTTTGGAGGATCAGCTACCTGCAAAGTCAAGCCAGGACCTGGGGAACTCATGTGGTTCTTTCAAATAAGAACCAGGAACAAAGAGACACTCCTTGATTCCTGAAGAAAGAAGTCATATAATTAAAAGCACAAAAAAAAATTTAGAAAAATGGCTACTAAGAATACTTAGTAATCATAGAATTAACAACTACCTGGGATAAATATTGTTCATGGGGGCCAATTTCAGCTGAGCTTTAATACCTTGATGAAAACTATGATTTAATTCTATATAACAAAAAGTTTCTAGGACTATTTGAAATGTGAAAAACATAATGGACAAAAAGTACATAGTAGCTTGAACACTACATTTTATTAGAGTAAAATGTAAGTTACATGAGCAGCCAATCCAGGTTTTGTTGAATGCCTGATTTATGATCAGAAATATTTTGTTTACTCAATTACTTTTCACAAATCTGTATGGTTGTATCTGCTTATCATAGATAGAATGGCAGTAATGCCATCAGTATTAAGTACTGTTGTAAGAATCAAATTAAATCACAAACTATATAATTAGGTTGTAAACTACATGATACTGTGTTTTATAAAAGATGCAGGGTTTTTTTTCAAAATAAGTCTTACTTTCCCCAATTTCTTCCTAGAAATCTCTTAGTTATTTAAAAAAGGATCTGACCTTTTGGTATCCTTTTATTTTCTCTTCAGTTTTTATAGAATGTTATTATCAAGACAACATAAACACTAGACTCAAAAATGTTTATGAAAAATGAATATTCCACAGTAATAGTGTCTATGTGACGCATGATATCTTTATCATGCAAAGCTTTGGATGCATGCTAGAAGATCTGATCTCACAGTATTAAAGGAAAGACAATAACTGTGTAATACTATCTTAATATATGAATTTAAATGGACTTCTATATTTTACAAATATATAAAGGCTAATGGCAAGACACTGATTTAGATGAAATACACCTCTATAGATTTCAGATTTTCACTAACAAATCTATTTCTTCCAACTGTCACATCTGGATTAAGAAATAATTCCGTGTGAAAATTTTCTCTTAACCCAATCACTAAACAAGTGCAAGACTATTCAATGGCCTGTGTAAACTATTCAATTCTTACTCAAGTAGTAATGTTCCAAATTACATGGTGTTTAAATTTCTCCAACTCTCATGAAAATATATGGAAATCTGACATTACAAATAAAAAAGAGGACAACAAAAGAGTATCACTTGTCAAGAAAACTGGAATATTCTTTTGTGCATTGCAAGAAAAATAAAACTGGAAGATTAAGAGATTCTGCACTCAATTTTATACTAGTCCATCCGTACTTATGAGTAACAAGGAAAATATTTAAGTAGTTATTACATCACTACAACTACAGGTAGCTGTACATTACTAGGCAAGGAAGATCCATATTAAATGTACAGCAGTAAAGAGGAAACTCATAGACAGAATGAGATTATAGAGGTTGAATTCTTGCTTTTCTAGGTGAGGGAATGGACACAGAGTTTGTAAAAGTAGAAAAATCAGTCACATTGGAAAGTTTCTGACTTAGTTACTGATGAAGTAGGCCTTGGTTACCTTCACCAATTATGTTAGAACCCCACACATTAAAAGGTATAATGATTTTAAAAGGATGAAATCAGTCATAACTTTTTCTCAGGTTACTGTTACAAATTCTATACTAATGTTCTACTTGTGATCTATGCCTCTTCAGACCAATAATCTAGTTTTTGTGGTGCCTTTCCTTAGCATCACAGAATGGTCAAAGAAATTTCATGGGATCTGCATGGCAGCGTTCGTCATCTGAGCAAGCGCAGGCTCAGGAATGGCTGGTGGCCAAACTTGATTTGCCAACAGAAATCATTCATTAGACTTTGATATTCTCAAAAACTATGAATTAATGCTATGCCAACTGATAGTCAATATATTCAATAAAATTTATTTCCTAGGCACTGATGGGTCATGCTTGTAGTCCTTAGCACCTCAAGAGGCTGACATCTGGAAGATTTGTGCATGGGCAGAAAAATCTGTGAGATTCTATCTCCAAAATAACCAGCAAAAAGCTAGACTGGAAGTATGTTTCAAGTGTTAGAGCTCCAGCTGAGTGAGCACGCAAAGTGGGGAAGCAAAAAGTCCTGAGTTCAAATCATGGTAAATATGTGTGCATGTGTCTATAATTTACACATGTGCATATATGTGTGCATATATGTATACATGTACTACATTGTATATTTGTATATGTACAAATGTACAAGTTCTATATCACACATGTGTATATATGCATATATACATACATGTGTATACACATATACATATTTGCATATAAAATGTAGTAAATTATATATACATCAACACATATTTATATATGCAATATAATAAATACTCCCTACTAAAAGAATTCAGGTTCCTCTAGTAACACATATTCATTGATATTTCATTTATTCACTAATAAACCAACTATTTTACATTTATACAAATATATATTACGTGTCTATGTATGAATAGCTATGTGATATATAGTAATCTATTTTATATAAAAATTGTAATTCAAACTTTTCAGAATGAGGATAAGAATAATGCTAAATTCTGAAATTGAACACACTATGTAGAATTAGTAAGGAAGAATAAAAATAAAAATCAGGCTTCTTCCTGAAAATGCGCTTAGTTCCCTGGCTGGACTGTATGCAGGGCTGCTCTAGAAGATTCTAGTAATTTATTTATACATGTTTTACTTAGGCAAATTCAGAAGCTATATTTACCTTGGGAGTGTCTCTCTTGGGTCCTTGGGAAGAAACAAGGAAATTTGAATTCTGCCTTCTAAGCCTTATTTCCCTATGGATTCTAATTAAGTTATGTTTTAATGGACCCCTTTATAGCACTACAGAAGCTTTTTGGGGGCAAAGTGTCCAACAATATTTCAGGTAAGAGTTCTGAAATCACTCTGTTCTGTTCTTACATTCCTAAAATATAAGCAAGACCTGCCAAAGATGTTCATGAACCTCACTGAACAAGCAACCAAGTATTCTGAGAGCAAGCTGGTAAGGAAATGGTTTTTAGTATGACAATGTATTCCCAGCACCAGTGACTAATGCCTATAATCTTACTATTTCGGAGGTTAGAATACTTAGGATGACAGTTAGGAGCTAGATGGGGCAGTTGAGCCCACAAGAATCGATCTCCAACTACCCAGCCAAATGTCAGGCTAAAAGTATGGCTTGAGCGATAGAACACTGGCCATAAACAGGTTAATGCATGAAAATGCTTTTTTCTATCTAAATAAATTTAATACTCTGCATTGATACAGATTAACAGAAAAGCTCTCTCCTGTTATTAATAAAATATTGATGGGGTGGGAGGGAGCACCACAAAATGATGATGAGAGAGAGAAAACAAAATATTGCCAAATCCAGGTAATATTGCTATTGCTCAGCAAAAAGTAGGATGAAACATTCAAAAGTACCATGGAGTACAATTTTGATTAGCAGCTGAAGATTCACAGACAGAAAAGGACAAAGCTCACTACTAGAGTACCATTGACCAAAAGCCAATAGGTACCCTTCCTTCCACTACCACTTGCATCACTCTTGGAGTCTAAGTGCCTTCTCCCTTTCTGTCAGCTCACTGGATATGTTTTCCCTCCCTCCAAAGAGCAGTGTGTTTTTTGTAGCTCAAATAATGACAAGTATGTAATTCTTCATACCCCTTTTCAATTTTACTAATGTACCTCTAGTTTTACCTGAGTGGTGAGAAACACAGAAAAGCTAGAACAACTGTTTTTAAATATTTGCTATGTTCTCTGTTCACAAATCCAAATTCAGATCACTTAGAAATTGTGTTTTCCAAAAAGTCAAAAAGTTTAAATTTGTTGCAAAATATCCAAAAACTAAAATACAAAACTTGAAAGTAGTTTTTACGTTTTACTGGGGAATGAAAGAAAAGCTATAAACATAATTGATCAAATTTGGGTAATTTTAGCACAATGCCTAGCAGAGAATTTGATATTATCACTTATCAGTTAGCTATTATCATTTATTATTATTAAAATAAGAATATTTTGATCAATGTATCTCATTCACTACTCTTTCAGGTGGGAGCTTTCCAAGAATACCTTTATGTGTATATTTCAGAAATATTCCCAGACTTCACATATGATAAACAGAAGAAATATAAATGTTACTGAACAGGGCAATGTGGAAAATCTGTAGCATTTATGCCATTGTCTACATCTAGCTAAGAACCAGAAGTTTCATAAACTCAATTCACAAGCTTCACAACATCTGAACACCCCAGGCAGGATTGTCCTTGTTTTAAAAATGAGAACTAGGAAGGTAAGAGGTAAATGATTGAAGCAAAGGGACCACCAGTGGTGAAAACAGCCAAGTGGAAGACAAAAATAAACACATTTTCTTATCTCAAGTTTGTATGCCTTTGAGCAACTATAGAAGCACCTCTTGTGTGTTTACCTATTAGGATGGACAGATGCGTGTAAAATAGATGAATTCCATCACATTCACTTCTGCCTTGTTGCTTTTCATGCTCTTCTTTTATCTGGAACATCCATCCCTCCCTCCTTCCCTCTCTCCCTCCCTCCCTCCCTCCCATCTCTCTCTCTCTCTCTCTCTCTCTCTCTCTCTCTCTCTCTCTCGCTCTCTCTCTCTCTCTCTGCTACATTCATTCTTAGTGTTAGCACTTCAGCATCCTAGATTCTAGAATGCTTTCTGTAATATACATGGGCTTCTTGGGGAAACCATGTCTTCATTTGCCAAGAGCAGCCACTGCTACCCACCTTGCAATAATTAATTCTTGTTGCCTTCCCAATCCGTGATCTGAGAAATATACCTTCAATTGCTTCAACACCACACCTGCACTATTTGTTTTAATTAACAAATGCATATACGAATCAATGAATGGGCTTACAAACAAAATGAGAAAACTTAGCATTTCAACACAATGGACTTTTGGCTAACAATCTAATGCATAACACTATTTCATCTTAGCAAGTATCCTACTGGAATGTATTATAAAAACAATTGTGTAATATTGTTTTAAATGAAAATAATTTTGTTTAGTATTCAGAAATTATATGCAAAAGTTGGAAAATGAAAGGAAGTACTACTTAATCGTCCTATTATTTGCATGTCTTTCTCACATTTTTAGCAATTAGTGAATTTCAAACTGACCTTTAAAAATCAGGAATAAAAGAGGTACCATAAATGAATGTTATCTAATATTTGTACACTAGTTACTTTTCATAGTCAAATTTATGCAGTAAGTAAACAGCAATATGTAGGTCAAATAATTAGCTTTATGTAATAATTAGGGGAAAAGGTGGGAATCAAACAAAACACACATTGTAATCCACATTAAACCAGAAATTCTTGATAACTAACATTAATTGAGAAAAGACAGCTAAAAAAAATCCTATGTGAAACATTAAACAAAGTTATCTGATGTTTATGTTTTTCTTCTTTAATAATTAATGGAATGTAAATAGTCAGGGAGGCTTCCACTTTTGCGTGGTAACTAACTACCATTATAAATGGCAGTTCGATGTTTACATAATACCCAGAACCTTTCTGTATGGAAGGAGGTTACACATGTGCCCCCTTTTCCCTGCTCAAAGTAAAAAATAATGGCGCCTGATCCCCTTGAGCATTCACTGCAAGCACTGTTTGCATATTCCGTTATTGTTTCTGCTGCGTCAGTCATCTGTTGAAGTTCACTCTAATGTGGCCCTGATCAATTCTGCCAGCTGTGCTTAAGTGCTGTTTACTATAATAATATCACACTGCATTCTTATTTGGCAACAACAGCTATGACAGCACCTTAAATGCACTGAGAAGCCAAGATTTTTATCATGTACACAGATCAAATTGAAACTGTTTATGGAGGACAGTGATGCTCTATTCCTGTCCATTCTAGTGAATACCAGTAACAGGAGAAGGGCTTTGTGAAGGGCTTTCAAATAACTGGGAGATCTAGTGGATTAAAATCCTCCATGGGATATGAAAACTATTTTCTAATGATATCTTATAAAATAAGTAAAGATAATAAAATATTTGTTGATTTGAAATAAACCTTCACCTAGAGCATTGTCCACAAAAACACATAGCAGCTATGAAAGTAGATTTGACAAAGTGAAGGTAAAGGTTAACTGGTCTCAGGAAAATACAAAAGATTGTTGGGTAATAACATAGGAAATAGTGTATGAGGGACAAGATAACAAACAGTACAAGAAATGTATCCAATGCCTAATGTATGAAACTGTAACCTCTCTGTACATCAGTTTGATAATAAAAATTTGAAAAAAAAATAACATAGGAAATAGTGTAGTATCTCATCTTATGTCCTTCTAAGAAATATATTAAAATAAGCCAACTACTATATTATCAAATTTACACTAATGTTTACTGAGATTTTGAACATTTCTCATTCTTGTTTCTATGACTTATTTAGCATTTTCTTTTTCTAATTTAATTTTTTTTAAGTACTGGCTGGGAAAAGAAAAGACAAGTTACCAAATGCTATGTTCTCTGAGGTTTTCCTTCTCCCAAAGAAACAGAAAATATGTGAATGTTTTAAGTACTAGCAAGAACATATGGATAGCTTCATATAAATGCATGTCCTAGCTCATAAATGCCTTGAAAACTCCTTCTGAGCTCTTACCACACGTGCTCTGAATGTATACTAACAATGGTGCACAATCATATGTTAAACACCTAGGATATTTGCATCTTTAATTCCTTTCAACTAGCAGTTAAAAAGTACACTTTCTCCAAAGTACACTTTCTTGGTTTCTCGTAGTCATAATTTTCACATTAATGTCTATCAAAATAGGCAGCTACTTTTATATAATTTAAATTTTAAGTCCCATTTTAAACTCTCACAAATTAGGAACTTATCTCTTTTCTCTCTTACTTGTTTCTTTGGATACAGCTAAAATTTTTGTTACTGAGAATTTCAGGTACTCATCATTCTAAAGATAATCAACATTTTATATATTTAATGTGAACAGTCGTTAGTAAATAACAATTTCCCCAAACAAAATCTCACCCTGATTTTTCTTTTCTGGAAAACATGATATTCTGTTAAAATCATCAGATTGCTAGTGAGCAACAATCAAAACAAAAGTAACTCATTCCACCTGCCTAATCTCCTCACTGAAGATTGACAGTATCTTTTTGTAGTTTTGAAAGATCTTTTAGCATTAACGGATGTTTTGGTGTGGGAAGAAACCAAAGGCTTACCACATATAAAAGTTCATCTTTCACCTCCTTACTATCATCAGATAAAAGCAAGGAAGCTTGAAAAACCACAGCTCAGATATACTTGTCCCACAGGACTAAGCTCAATGCCTCATAGTTGGACAGGCAGCAAGTGTGAGCAGTGGGGGAGAAAAGAGCATTAATAGCCAAGGAATGCAAGCTAAAGAAGAGTTAAATCTAACCTGTAATAGCACTTTTGCATGGGGTAACAGAAAGGCTTCTTGTTACGAAAAGTGAAGCTATCCTAGCTAGAAAGAATAAGTGAAGCCCTGCAAATATCATGGTGACTGTCCTGCGAATGGATTGCCACACCAAATGACAGAACTCTCTCAATTCCACTTTCCAATAACTCCAAGGCACTAGGGATGTGACAGTATGATGAATACCACAACAGACAGCTCCAATATGGTACCATTTTACCAGATCAATATCTAGCTGCAATATAAGAAAAAAAGGAGCTGATATTAGTCTACACAGTGTATTACAGATGAGGTACATTTCTTCTTACTGCGCTCATGCTGAACCAAGGCAATAATTCATAGATCCCTTAAAAGGTTCGTGCACTGCCACATGCAAAAAACAAGCTAATCTTTATTTCAACATCTGCTTGCAGATGTAATAGCTTCCAGCGGAAAATATGAAAAAGTTTTTTTTTAATGTCTTGTTTTTAATCTGTGGTTTTATCAGGATAGATAAGTAACAAAGTTGGTTATGGTAAAAGTCGAAAAATGAACAAACATTCACAGATTGCTGACAGTGTTCTAGTAACAGTGTGAAGAAAATTGTACTCAATATTTCTCTAGCAGCCTACCTTGCTTGCTCTCTTCGTACTGTGGAAGAGAGCTTTAGAACTCTCCGCATCGTGAGTGTTTTGAAATATAATCAATTCTCAATTATCTGCAATGGTTTATTCTCTTTTGGCTTATTCCATATTTCCTTTTTAAAACCAAAGTCACTGTGATCAGCTGCCTCTAAAGCTGCCAAGAACTCTAAAACCTTATACAAGAAATATTGGTTGTTAAGTGTACAAAGCATATAAATATATCTAAAGTAAAGTAATTTCCCTGCCATAGTTAAAGTAAGTATAAGTGAAAAGATACTGTACTGTTTCAAAATATTCTAATTGACTTAAGGCTACAATTACAAAGATGCCAAAATAACATAATGGAACGGGAAACACCTACTTCTTACTTTCTGGGGGACTATTCTCTTGTATATTCTGTACATCATCTGCTCAACATTTTTTTTCCTTTTTTATTCTTTTTGGTCCCTATACTATTGTTGCAAAATAAGTATTTATTTTTAAAGCAATGTACAAGATTAATCTGTGAATGCTTTAAAATACAGAAATCCCAACCCTGCTCCCTGATGATGGTTCCTCTCTGATCATTCCCATTTCCCTGCAGTACAGGTCCTGAAACTTTCAAGTAACCTTGCAAAATGGGAGAATGGCCGGCTGGCTTCTTTCTAACTACAAATAATAATTTACCCTCTCCTGTGACATGCAGTGAAATATCTGTGTGTGGAATGTGATGTTTTGGGTAGGTATGGAAGTTTATACTTTACATAAGGATGCTCACTCCCTCTATTTTCCTAGCTGCTGCCACCTGAACTTTGAAATAGGTCAGGAACAAGAGTTTTGTTTTATAGATGAGGAAAATGAGGTTTATTGGGGTTAAATAGCTTAGCCCATTGACCCAACAGCTGTCAGAATTTAGTAACCATTCTCTGGACCAGTGCTTTCCAGCTCGGATTTTGCAATACTCATGGGTGTCTCACATTTCCAAAAGTATTTCATGAAATTTTCAAACAATATTAAATTGAAGAGTAACATAAGCCAAATTATATCTTTTATATATAACTAGGAAAAAGGAAAATGTCGCAATACATAGTACACTATAACTCTGCAAAAACGTGAAAATAGCACTATCTGGTAAGTTCGCTGCATTCCTGGTGAGTCACAAATAGAATAAAACAAAGTGGCATTGAACTTATGATCCCAAAGACTTATCTTTCGAGTGCTAGAATCACAGCTGTGTGCCACCATGCCCTGAGTTCATACCATCTAAGCTATTTCTATCTAGCAGAAGGGCAAATATCAGAAGACCAGGAAAAATCATAATAAATCATAAAGCATTTTATACTTTCTATTTTCTCTCTAGAAATTAACAAGAGAAATGGTAAAATTTGAGTTGTATAGCTTCTGTTTTACGGTCATTGAACATTAAGTTCTTTCCTGGAAATACCACTTGTCTAATGTTGAGTGAAAATAATAACTGACATTACTAGTAGTATCTTTCCAGGAGAATTTTCATAAGAATTGTCCTCAAATTTAAGTTGCTACTTCAGTGGACCAGTCTAAACCAGTATAAATATTATTTTGGCCCTAACCAGTAACTCAGGATACCTCTCTCTCCTTTTTCAGAGGTGGAAACTCAAGGTCCAAATGTGGGATTGGCTGGCCCCAGGTCACAGTTCACAGCAGAGCTAGGAAAATGTCTAAGTAAGACCTTAGACACTCGTCAAAGGATGTTCTGAGGCTTAGTCTCAGGACTAGAAAATGGTAGAACCTTGATAGAAATGCATGCGTTCTAACCATTTAACTGAGTAGATAAGAGGAAATAATGTAGCCTTCATTTCTATGAGGATATCTTTTAAGTTGTAATATATTAATCTCCTCCGCTTACTGTAAGATAAAACCAGACTTGTATACTTTCTTTTAACTATTTAGGTCTATCATTGACCTGACTTTCTCTTTTTACATGAGTATCAGAAATACTTTTTTTAAACATAGAATTAGAAACAAATATATACAAATGCTTACCTTCTAAATACCAAAATAATGAAAATGAGTATCAACTCCAGATCCATTAATTATTAGTTGAGATGGAGGAAAAGACTATCAAAGCAAAGATTAGAACAATACATTATTGAAATTTTAAAAGAACCGATATGCCTAAACTTAACAGTGTTTTAACACCATGTTAGATTCCATTTGTATTTCCTAACAGTTCACAATTGGGTGTGTCCTATAGTAGCCCTTAATGGTTACCATTTTAAAATTTGTATTTCTGAGAAGGCGTAGAGTATGCTTGAAGAAAAATTTTCAAAACAATGAAAACATATTTAAAAGACATTATACTAAATAGCATCTATTTCCTGAAAACTTCACTGGGAATCAAAGAAATAAGGATCAAGATGGTATAAGAACTATCTAACAAGAAGAACCCACCATCTAAAGAGTAAGCCTGAAATAACAGAGATAATTAAAACATAATGCAATGATCTTTAGGATAGAAATATTAACTATAAAAATTAAGAACTCTAGAAACCCACCATATTTAATAACAACATATGAAATCTATGACCAGTTGCCTGAAGGGCAATTACTCATCACACTCAGAACATGTTTAGAAAGTTTGCTTTAAGCCAAGAAACATTGAGCATCTGATTATCACAGAAAAGTCAAATTGGGATCTATGCTTCCCTGGAAATTTCTGAGTGTAAGAACTACGTAATGAATTTAAAGGATCAGGGGGAACAATAATTCACATAAAATTATTTTTTTAATCCTCATATACTGCCACTGGTCGCTTGTTAAGTATATCCCAATGCATTAAAACATGAGAAGCAGGTACTTAAAAGTTCCAGTAAAAATGTAAGACACGTTTGAGGTATCTTTTTTTTTTTTTTTCCCCTTTTTGGAAAGGGCTTGTTATTGACATAAAGCAAAAATAGTTCATTTAGCTTGAATAATTAATATTATGCCTCAGTAACTCATAATAAACATGCATTCAATTAAATGTTAAAATATCACTTAAATCAATACATAATAATTCAGGACTCAAGATCAAAAGGAAAATTAACAAAAACTATTTTAATGCTTTAAATGCCATAAGCACTAGACCAAGAGCAATATAAGCAAATAATTGAATTTTTATAATCATTTTCTTTGAGGCTTTAGTAAAATAAATGGACCAGTGGCCAAGCCCTAGCTCTGTAGACTTTCTGCTGTCTAGCCTAGGGAAAAAAAAAAATCACTAACCTCCCTAGGGACCAATTTTCCTAATCACTGAAATGGGTTTGTAATAAGCCCAATCTCACAACTCTACTGCTGACAAGTTGAAAAAATTGTGAAAGGCACTCTGGAAGGAGAAGTTAGTAGTTGCTTATCACCATAGAACTGTGCTTTTCGTGGGGAATTCACTGAGATGGTCTAAGGAAGATTCACTGTGAAAGTTTCTAAATTACGAATTTCTTCATAAAATGCTTTGTTAAATGGCAAATCCCTTGTACAAGTACTTAAAGATAATAATAAAAATAACTGTTAAGAATGTGATCACATAGAAACATACTCAACATACAATTAGAAGATACATTTGGAATTCATAACCAATATGGCAGTTTAAGTAGAACACTGAAGATGATCTGAGAACAGAAGAGATATTCTGTCTTGGACATTATGTGGGGAATGCTCAGTGTTTCCTAAAAACAAACAAACAAACAAACAAAAACTACTTCAAGTAGTTGTAACATTTGTACAGAGAAGTTGCCAGCTTTTCTTTAAAGACAGACACTCCCAGTGTTTAAACTGTGATGTATGCCTTTAAAAAGACTGTGAGGAGAAACTAATTTTCATGTAAAGGACTGTCAAAGTTAGTATTTTGAAATAAGTAATACTGCAAAGAGCCATCTTTGTAGGTGCCTAAAGAAACAGAGAGCTGACAAACAAAACCCAGCAGTTTTTCTGCAAAGTAAATAAATGATATCTTACATACTACTACTATGAATAAAAGGCCTGTAGCACCATCAGGAAAGGTTAAGTACAAGTGAGGAAGGGCAGCTAGAAATATCACACAACCACCCTAGTGCATTCAGATTCTGAAATCATGGGAGAGAGAAATCATACTAGAGAGAAATATCCCCCAAATATGTCTGTATCGTTAATATCCTGAAATATTTTGCAATGCATGTTTAATCAACCCACAAGTATAGCTGCTCCAGGAAGATAATATATGAAGCCCAAACAGGTACCTGATCATTAGTGGATCTGAAGTATTTCACAACAAATAACTGAAAACAGCTGAGTATAAGTATCTGGCTTGTTCAAAGATGACTGAGTGACATTTAATTTCCAGCAATAATCCTGTGCTGTGTTGAAGTTTAAATTAGTACACTGTTCAGGCCTGCTTGAGGAAAGTTATAATGCTCCTTCCATACTGCAAAACCATAAGCTGCCCCCCCCCAACCCCCAGAGCATTATGTTGTGGTCTTTGTCTTATTTTTCCAGTGGTCCTGCTTAAATTCTCACCTTGCTCTGCCCTTGTCATCAAGTCGTTCAAGCACAAAGCAGGGAGCATGGGGAGTGGTTACTCATTTCCCAAGTCCATTATCTTACACATTAATCACTGGTCTGGAACTTTTGGACAATGCTGAATCTGTTGCCCTCCCCCTCCCCTGTTCTGGCTGCTTTACTTGTGAGCCTGACGATTCACCACATTCAATCTGCACTTATACTTGATGACCTTTTCATCTGATCAACTATTTTGGTCCCTTAAAAAAAAATATATGCTTTTCTTTTCGTTAGCCCAGTAAAATCATGCTGAACTTACGGGATGAAGATCAAACATAAATGTACCAACTAGTGTTTTTTTTCTTCATTGAAAGCCAGCCTACAGAGCTAAATATTCTAAATATTGTTTTATGAAAGAATGTCTTTGTTGAGATTGAGGTGCTTCCCTTTTCTCTGCCCTCATAATTACTGTTATTTCCCAAAACAAAACGTTAATTTCAGTTAATTTTAGAATGCAAGTATTTTGAATTTTTAACGAGAGCCAAGTTTGTACCCTAAAATCCTTGTTGTTAGTGCATAATATGAAGGACTGATCTGGGCATCCATAGTTTAACTTCAATAATGATTACTAAACCAGGAGAAATAGATGCTAAAAAAAAAAAAAAGCAGGACAGCTGGAGGCTCTTGAACTATAGTTGTCAAAAGATTTGTTTGTGAAACATGCATTTTATTGCCTTGTATGCATGTCATAATGAGGCATGGACAACTGCAACATTACACTTAATGATTGCATTTCTTGTTTCAGCCGGTTTCCTTGTCCTCTTGCAATTAACGTTTTCCCAGATCACCCAAGGCTACTTTGTCAAGGGAGGGAAAAAAATCTGAAATTCACATAAATGAGCAATGTCAATAGTTTAGAAAGAGTTTACTTAGAGAACAAAGGGCCCTTATGAGGCACTAGTGAGAAGAAATGGGGAAAAAATGAGTCCTCACAATGTAAGCCTTTTCTTAAAGCGACTTGTTATCAAGCAGTTCGGGATAGTCCCTCAAATCTGCATTAAAATGCATTTCATTCCATTGACTCATTTGCATTAATTTCTCCCATTATATCTGGAAATGGCTGAATGTCTACCCAACACAAAGCCACAGCCTATCACAGGCTACCACGGAGGCCCCAGGTGCCAATTTACTCCTCTTAGTTCTTTTCATTCTGTTTGCTGATTCTGACAACTGGAGTTCTCCTCTCAGTCCAAGGGACTTTTCAATTGGATTTGCTCGTGGTGACAAAATTGTTGCTTTGCGGATAGGAGGGGGTTCTTTGATTGAGCGTCTATCATGCTGCCATGGGAAAGCGAGAGGCGAATGATTCTCAGTGGCTTCTGATTTCCAGTATTTGTTCAGCATTAGGCCCACTTATCTCCAGAAGAAAAAGCAACATGTAGAAAGAAAGTGACAGGCAGAAACACACTCACTTGCTCGTTCATTCTCACTGAGCTCTGTATTCAAACAAGGGGGACCTATTACACTGAAAGATCCAGACTAGCCTCACTCAATTATCACAGTTAATCCTTATAGCTCTATAAAGTAAATATTTCATTACAATTTCAAATAAACAGTCACCCAATCTAATGAAGCAAGAACTCAAAGTGGCAATGTCATAGAACTCGTTACCGTCATCAAAGGAAAGGACACAGACTTGTCTACTAATAATGGAAAAATGGATACTGGCATATTTATGAACTCAGGGGTGTTGTACTTTTAAAGGTTGTTTTTTCTTTTCTTTTCCATTTTTTTCTCCTGTGCCACTGACCAATTTATCTTCCAAATACAATTCAATTATCAGAATTCTATTGCTCTTTTTGTTTCCTCTTTCCCTTTTCTCTTAGTTTGTGGCCCCAAATCTCTTTACTGGAATCCTTACACACACAGCACTTGCAACTATAACTTTTCTTTCTCACAAACAACAGAGAATTTTGATTATGTGTTATTTCAATTTCAAGAACTTTACAGAACATAATGTGCTCATTTTCATAATCCATTGTCTCCACATCAATGTTATCATAAACCCTTCATCTTGTAGGTCTCTTTTATCCTTTATCTTCTACTCTTATGCTCTGGGGCAAGAACATCTAAAAATAATTCTCATGTCACCAAATCTTAATAATTTTAAGAAGGTTTGAATTGAATAAAGATAAGTAGATTAAGTCCTTAATCAAATGTTGAATTACCACTATGCTATTCGAACTCTCATTTTAATCCTAATCTTTAGTCCCTTGGGGAATTGTTTTGCTCAAATTATTATTTTATCCTTATTAAATATACTGGTATTCATTATATTTTCACACTTTTATAATTTACTCTACAGGACAGAAAGTACAATGTTTTTAATAGGACAATTTTGCCTGCACTGATAAGAGCTTCTTCAAGAGATTCTGCATTACGCAATTGGGCACAAACCTCCTGTAGTTAAGGGTGACAACAAACCTCTCTCTTTTCCTCTCAATTAAACAATGCTCTATTGACCTACCCTATAATTACTGTTTCTTAGGACATTAGATGAGTTATCATGGCCAGCAGAGAATATTTGCATGTCTTTTAAAATTTTTCTCTGAAATCTCTAAGTATTTATCTCCCTTTAAATTATCACCTGAACCTCAAGCATGTCAAACATCAAACTACAGGAAAATCACCTAGTTGAAGAGGGGGTGGAGGTAGGCGGGGATGGCACTTAGAATACCAGTTCTGATTCCCAAGTCAGCCTGGAGCAGGACCAGGGATTCTGCATCTTAATAAGGCCACTGTAATGTTCTTGCTGCTGGACCAGCTCTGAGAAATAACTACTATAACATACTAAGACTTTTCAGTAAAAGAGGAGTAGGCCGCTGTTAAGATGTTGTCAGGATAAAGCCACCTGTCAATATTTCAATAAGATAGTAACTTGATAATAAATTTTACTAATATAATAAGATATCTAGCACCTGGAAGAGTTAATGGAAATTACCTATTAATAAACTATCGCAAACATGGATGAATTACATATGAACACTATATTAATCATATAGGTCAGAAAACTGACATTAAGTGAAGTAAATAACTGATCTAAGATGGGGTCAGGATCTTAAATCAAATATTATCTACATTGTACTCTGTTCATGGCAGTTCACATCAGCTTTCTTTCCCTGTGAACCCCACCTCACTGGATTACAATCAGTGACAACACATTCACCCAGCCCCATTTGTTTAGAGGGCCTGCCTCACAGTGACTTCTGAGTCCTCTGCATTTAGATAAGAAAACAAGGAACAACCTGCCCTTCTGGATTTACCCACCAATTAAACAACGCACATGCACGTAAGCAAAAATGGTCAAACATGGATTTGTGGAAAAAACAATTTGATTAATATCATGTGATAAAAAACAAATCAGGAATGTGAATTTGTACATGCTTTCACCATGTCTCTCTCTTCACTCTGAATTCTCCTGAATTTCCTAAAAGTAAATAATACTCAGATTCCCTCTCTCTGTAAATCGTCATGTCCTAGGAATCTCATTCATTCATGTTTACAATTTTCAATTGAAGCAGTGAAGGATCTTTGGTTGATGTCAACACAGCCAACTAACCACAGACTATTACTGTCATCATGAATACAGCACCACAGTGAAGTCGACTTCTTTTCCCTGTTTTTCTTCTGTCTTCACTCCCTATGCCACATTTGTGAAGTTAAACTTGCCTGGCATTTGAAAGACATTTAAGATGACTTTTTCTCTCTTACCAACAAAAATTTAACCTGTGACCAGATTCTGTTGGCCTCTAATAAGGAGCAATTGTATCCATTTCCTCTTTTAAAATTAGTATATATTAAAAAGGGGGGGGGTTCATTATAATAATTCCATATATGTAAATGTATATACACTGACCAAACTCAACTCCTCTGATACTGTTTTATTCTACTCCACTTATCTACCTATCTATTTATTTATTTATCTATCTATCTTTAATTTTATTTGGTTCATTATGCCTTTTTCTTTAAAATATCCTCTTCTTGGTTCATAAATCACTGTCGCAGTAAAGTCTCTTTATGTTTCCCACCTGGACCACTATAAGTTTTCTGAGATGTCTTGTCCTCTCTTTTTATTCCAATACTTTCTATGCTTTCTATTTGCTCTTAAGGTTTTATCTGTATCTTACAGATTTGATCAGATGATAGGATATCTTTACAAATGTTCTCTCATTATTTTCAAGACAAAACTTAAACCTAAGAAAACATTATTATCTGATCCATGAAACAAAATACAGTATTATACTATACTATTAATACATTATTAATCATTATATTATTAATTGTCTTTATATGTGTCAGGTACTATTAAAATGTTATGTGTTACTCTTTTCACATACCATAAAAAGCATGTTTTAGGATTCCCCAGGCTTATCAGTAGTAGTGTTACAAAGTTATCTCCAGTAACAATATTTCAAAGTGATAAATTTAGAATATAAAATATGTTCTATCTAAATCTAAAGCCACAGTCCTAACTAAATTCTCCTATCTCCCCCCAAATTCCCTACTGATATCTCTTTTTCATCCTTCCCTCTTTATCTTCTTCCTTTTAGGCTCTTGTAGCCTAGCAGACTTCAAGTTTGGAAAAAATTAAACTTTATAATCGCTTGAAGAAGTTATAGAAATGTTAACACCTGGCTTCATTTGTCTTTTGACATTCTTATTTAACTGACATGGGCCCTGGGCATTAGTATTTTTTTAAAGCAGCCTAGCATTAGCAGTTAGAATTTTCAATATACATGTATATATATATATATGAGTAGAACCAGGTAACTAAAAAGGTGGTGGGGTTGATAGAGATGAGAAAGAACAGTGGAGAAGTGACATTGACCTGCATATTGAATTGAAATACCTTTGAACAACAACTAAAATATAATAAATAAATAAAGATAATAAATAATAATAAATAAAGATAAGACAGACAGACAGACAGGCCAAGTGATCCAAGAATCCGATTTAGTGCATCAGCACACCAAATAAATACAATTTCAATAAGCATCTTGTAAGTTCCATTATACCTGACTCCAATAATTATCATTGTTCCCCACAAAATTCTTTCAGCTCCTTGAGCTTAGAAGCATCAGCTCCTTTAAATTTATGACTGATATGATGGCATGGAGGTGCCAGTTAACAGTAATTCTTAAAAGAAACAAACTAAGAAGAAATGTGGATTACTCATTCAAATTTTGTAAACATTTTTATGTTTATGTAAGTACTGAAATGAAAAATCTGGAAGTTTCTTAACTTTCTCAGAGCATAGGGAGGAATAAAATATGTAAAGAGAATAATTCAATATATTAAATGTTTACATACAAAAATGGTTTAGGAGTAGGGATGTAGCTCAACTACTGAACCCTTGCCTAGCAGGTGTGAGGCCATGAGTTTAATGACACTTAAAAAAAAAAAAGTTTATGGGCTGGGGATATGGCTTAGTGGCAAGAGTGCTCGCCTCATATACATGAAGCCCTGGGTTCGATTCCCCAGCACCACATATACAGAAAATGGCCAGAAGTGGCACTGTGGCTCAAGTGGCAGAGTGCTAGCCTTGAGCAAAAAGAAGCCAGGGACAGTGCTCAGGCTCTCAGTTCAAGCCCCAGGACTGGCCAAAAAAAAAAAAAAATAATAATAATAATGTTTAAGCTGGTGCCAGTGGCTCCCTCTGTAATCCTAGCTACTCAAGAGACTGACATCTGAGGATTACAGTTAGAAGCCAACCCAGCACCAAAGTCTATGTGACTCTATCTCCAATAAACTACTCAGAAAGAACTGGAAGTAGTAGCTCAAGTGGGAGAGCACTAGCCTTGAACACAGAAAGGCTCAGGGGCAAAGGCCAGGCCCAGATCAGCAGGGATATTCAGTAGTCACTATGTTGAAATTGAACTATACAACTTGTGGAAGAGAGAAGTAGGAGGGGGAAAACTGTGAGAAAATGAGGGTTGGAATAACACTGTTTCAAAAGAAATGTACTTATTACATGACTTATGTAACGATAATTCCTCTGTCCATCACGTTTCAATAAAATGTTTTAAAATATAATTCACTATTATGTTCCTAAGGTTTGCAGGGGAGAATGTCTCAATTAAAAGTCTAGAGCTCCCTGCCCCAAAGTTACATAGTAACTAGGATCTTGTAAATCTGTATGGAGAATTATTATAATCTAGATAAAGGTATAAAGACAACAGATATGATTTGGAGTATTTAGACATAAACCTTCGACATTCAGAATAAAGCAGATTTTAAAAATTACACCTTTGGCAACTGCCATGTTTTCTCCAGTGACAGACTACATTTTCTCAATGATTAATTACCTAATCATAAGGAAATTAAAATATCACATTACTTGGCAATTAAAATATCATAATATTTAACATTGTTTATGAGCAAATGAATCTAATGTTATTATCAATACAGTGACAAGTTTCTGCTACTATATGGTGTTTATAGAAATTTTGAGAAAAAAATTAAGACTAATGTAAATCAGGTTTTCCTTATATAAGAATCTAAGGTGCTTATGTCTCTATTATGGGAAAAAAATCTAAGTTATAGTATTTTGAGGGATGATTTGATAGAAGAATAAAACATATAAGAATATAAAGAGAATGTAAGGCTCACATAATAAAAATTAATCATGGTGAATTGCCTTGGGGAGAATCATATACTTGACCCATATTGAAGACTGAAATGTTAATCCATTTCTATGACAGAGATCAAGCTTCTTACTTGCTTTTTATCCTCCTCGTAATAGAAGCAACAGTTGTAAACCATAATGTTATAGTTCAAACAATACCCCTCCTAAGACTTCAAATTTATTATAGCATTCATCTCCAAGACAAAAGACCTGGTGTAGGGAAAAAGCTCTTTTTAGCAAAAAGCATGGTTGTTATTTATGGCTCAGATGCAAAAAATGAGTTTGGAGAATTTATCAGAGATGAAGGTATGAAATGTTTTAGCTTGTTCTTCTCTCTCTAATCCATAAACCATTTTCTCAGCCACCCAAGTGAATTCTAATGGAACAGGAATGATGAAATAATATTTTCACAGACCTTTAACACTTTTTCTGCTGTGTAAGTTTCAGTGCCATGATTAGAAAATAGAACGTCTATAGGAAACAAAGACAATGCAAAGCAGTGAGAAAAGAAATGATTTTCAATAAAATATGATTAAGAGTCACAGACAAATTTTAATGTTTTAGCAAGATAAAATTTTATGTACTTAATTCTGCAATTCGTACTATTAAGTCAGTATTAGATAGGTTGTCAGAACTGGAATTTCAGAACTTTAAGTAAATTCTCATTAAAGTAATTCCAATTTTATAAGTCCCATTATTCACTAAAATCCTAACGACTCAATCATAATGCTTGACCACGCTTAATATTTTTAATCATTACTTATATTTTCATGACCATTCTCTTTGAAATCAGTCATTCACCAGTCCAGATATAGATGGCTTACAGATTGCTAGCTTTCTATATTCTTTTTTTAACATGAATATAAAAGCATGTCTAAGAGCTGGGAATGTAGCCATTTGGTACTTAGCAGAGGCAGGCCTAGGTTTAATACTCAGTACATAAGAAAGAAAGGAAGAAAGAAAGGAAGAAAGACAGAGAGAAAGAGAGAGAGAAAGAGAGAGAAAGAGAGAGAAAAAGAGAGAAAGAGAGAAAGAAAGAAAGAAAGAAAGAAAGGAAGGAGGGAGGGAGGAAGGAAAGGAGGGAGGGAGGGAGGAAGCAGGAAGGAAGGAAGGAAGGAAGGAAGGAAGGAAGGAAGGAAGGAAGGAAGGAAGGAAGGAAGGAAGGAAGGAAATTATTTCCTTGATTACCAGGACAAAGTATTCCATGCAGGTGGGAAGGCTTTGTAATGAAAAAGTCATTTTTCATTTATACTTATAGCATTTCTTAAGGTCTAATGCCTCCTGTAATCCATTCCTCGCTACTCAAGAGGCTGAGACTGCTGAATACAGTTTGAAGCCAAACCAGGCAGAAAAGCCTTATCTCCACCACAATGCCAGAAGTGATGCTGTGGCTCAAAGTGATACAATGCTAGCCTTGAGCATAGGAACAGTATCCAGGCCCTGAGTTCAAACCCCAACTAACTCTGTGTGTGTGTGTGTGTGTGTGTGTGTGTGTGTGTCTTACATACACACACATAAATACATTCTAAACATATGACTGGAGAAAATATAAAATGTATACTTCCACTTAAGAAAGTTAGATGTTTATGATGTTTATTCAATTTAAAAGTGTTGTACTATAAGACTAAGCATGGTATACAGATGTCAGTTTTTCTTCTTTCCTAATTCAAGAAAGACAATTATAGAACAAAATAAGATGATTAGAATAAAATACAGAACAGGCAGGAAATCTTTCCTGGCATGGCTTGATAGATGTTGTACTTGTACTGTGAACCAAATTCCTTTTCAATTTTGAAACCGCTCAAGGAAAATGCAGACATTATCTAGACAGTTTTGAACATCATGATCTCCAGAATTAAGAACAATTCACCACTGAGTTACTTGATACCGCAAATTTATATATTGCACATTTTTGAAGTGTTGGAGCATTTTCTACTTTAATTTTGATACTATAATTCCTTTGCTACAATTTTCATCTGTATTATGCTGCTTTATCTTGACATAAGAATAAAAGTTAATTAGTTTCTATGAGGACCTGCTCATTAAACATTGTAAATACATCCAAGCTTAGTATTCCAAACCCAATATGCATAAGCATTCAGTGAGAATAGAATGAATTTGTTTGCAGTAAAGATAGACTTAGGAACTTGAGCTAGATGATATAATTCAGTGTCACTGAAAGATGTGCTAAATTTGACATGTGCCAGATAAACATCATATTTGAAGTCAGGATGCCTTTTCTAAAAGTTATTTTCTGTACTGCTTTGAAGATTTGATACAAATATTCTTTTTTTTTTTTTTTTTTTGGCCAGTCCTGGGCCTTGGACTCAGGGCCTGAGCACTGTCCCTGGCTTCTTCCCGCTCAAGGCTAGCACTCTGCCACTTGAGCCACAGCGCCGCTTCTGGCCGTTTTCTGCATATGTGGTGCTGGGGAATCGAACCTAGGGCCTCGTGTATCGAGGCAGGCACTCTTGCCACTAGGCTATATCCCCAGCCCCAAATATTCTTAATTTATAAGAACATCCACTATTTGTATCTAAAATATTAACATCATTTTACTAAACACAAACTGGTGAAAATCTAGGCTTTTACCCTAAGTGAGGGAGATTACACTCGCATACAAAATAGTTCTCAAATGCCCATGTATAATACATTTTTTTAAAACCTACAAAGCTCCTTTAAAACTATACATTTTTAGGTTGCACCCAAGTATGCACTTCAGGATGTCTATAATAAGACTGAGGAGAAACTGCAATGTTGACTCCAAGAACCTCAAGGGGCTGGAGGTATGGCTGAGGTAGCAAAGTGCCAGCCAGTTAGTAAAAGTGTGATATGCTGAGTTAAGAGTCCTGGTCTCCGAGCAACAAAAGGAACAAAACAAGGACCTGAGTTAATTATGATGTGTACTTAGTAGGGTCACTTTTAAGAAAAATAGTATAGACTTTGTTAACTACGTGTAGAAAATGATATTTCTATGTCATCAAGGTATGGGTATATTGTGATTTTAGTACTCTGGGGAAAAATAATTCCTTGTGTGTATAAATTCATAGCTTTCACAGATTATTCTGATTTTAACTCTTCAGAGTAATGAGTTCTAATCTTTATAAACAGAAATCTTCCCATAGGTCAAATATATCACTTATGGATTGAAATTAATAATGGGTGATATAACTCCACACATGAAGGCCTTTCACAAAAGCCAGATAATTTACATGAAAAAAAAGACCTAAATTTTACTATGGACTATATTCTGCAGACAATATTCTTTCTCTTTCATAGAAAAGGCAAGCCATAATACATTTATGCTTTGGGATTCTCATCAGAAACCTATAAACAATGTATAACTTACAAATGCCCTTCAGTGCATTAGAATACTTTTAGTACAGCTTTAAAATTTTAAATCAATTCTGCCATTCACTCGATATTATTTATCTTCAATTTCTCCATATTTTAAATGTCACTGTGTCGTATGAAGTAATAAAAAGTTTAAAAGATTATAACCTGAATTTAGCAGGTATTCACTTTCATTACTGGGTCTGAAATAACTGCCTTCTTAGGCTTTCATTAGGAAAGAATCTTGCTTCTTACTTTTGTTGATTTCATTTTAAGAAGCAATGAAAACTTTACATTCAGTGTAACAACTGAAAAATCGTAATATTATTTGAAGCTGGTTTTATTAACAAGGAATGGTACTTAAAATGTTTTTGAGGAGAATATTTTGTCCTCTCCTTAACTGTAACCCCTCTGTATAATACTTTTACAGTAAAAAAATTTAAAAGAACAAAAAAATTATCTGATTATGCAATCTCAGCTGAAATCATGTTATTATTCTGTTAGCCTAACCTTATCCTTTAATTCTATTAATTATGCCATTTATAGGTCTCAAACTCTAGTAACATTTCATTTTCTCTAGTTTGAATCTAAAAAAAACAAAGAAGAAAAATATTTAAAAGTTGATTAATTTGGGGAGGGTATAGTGGTGCTGGAACTGAAAGCCTAGGCCTTGTACATGTTAAGAATATGTTCTACAACTGAATTATATCCCTAGCCTGAGTGTGTTTATTTTAGGTTCTGTAGGTATGTATTTTAACTAAGTTATATAGCAAACTTTATTATAAGAAAGATATCTTTAACAAAAATGTGTTTGAATTGTAAATGCAATGTATCTTTTCAAAAGGTTACCCCAAAGTAGCTACAGTTATCATTAACTTTTTCTCCTCTAAGTGGTAATAGGAATCTGTATTAACTAAAGCCAGCAATCCAAGTGTGTATTAGTAACCCATGACTCAAAGTTTTACTGAAACAAAATTATGAACTGAATATCCTGATGTGTCTGCCTTCAATAGAATACAGATAGTTCTCTAACAGCCTTACTTTTATTGTTGCACTATTCTCATTGCAATGGAATTTGTGTTAACTTCCCTGTACTAGGGCTTACTAATAGGATTGCTAGCAATTATTATACTGAAATGAAATCAGCACAAACTATTAGATCTGTTTAAACAAGTTAAAAATAAACCTTGATTAAATGTTCTTTTATAAGAAGCTTCTCATTAGAGCTACATGGCCTTCAGAAAAACCAGTGTTTCATTAACATCAAAGAACATATTGAGTTTAAATTCCCTAGCCTAGAAAGTTAGACATAAAAGTTGTAAAACTATCTTACATAATAAAAATTTCAATATAAATCTTCCTTACAGTTATTTATTTAATTAGTACAAAGAAATGTACAGTTTACAAAAATGAGTATTACTAATAGCATTATGAAGAATACCACTAAAAGGAAAAAAAATAATTTGAATAATAGTCTTTGTAACAGAAACCTTTGCAATAACAGTCATGTGATAAATTTCCTATTAACTGAGGTACTAATTTGACTTGAAATAGCAGGTTTTGAAAATATCATTTGTATATTTCAATGATTACTTAATTATCTGTAAAACTAGTTTTCAATACTCAGTAACTATCAAACCAGAGTAGCAACATTAAGTATGCTTTTCTAGAAATAGAAATAAATTTTCTTTTGTTACAAATATAATAAAAAACTTATAAACTGGCTTGGTGTAACTTATTCTGTTCATGATAACAACATAGTTAAGGCAAAATATTGGGAACTTACATATGTGGATATGATTCTCAAATTCTTGGGAAAAGTTGAGAAACTATATATATATCTTTTCTATTTCTACATCATTACACACACATACACACACACACACACACACACACACACACACACACAATTTATCTCCCTTGGGAAAGGTAAGCAAATGGAAATGGTAAACATTTTTATCACTAGTCAAGTTAAGTGGCCCGGGGATATGTTAGACATCTTCAAGGCTGAAGAGAGTAAAAGATGAAAAGAAATATACTTGAATTAGGAGCCCAAGTAAGGCATCAAATACTGAAATTCACAATAACATACTATCCAAAGTCAATATCAAGGTGATCTGCTTAAAGATTACAATTCACTATATTTTTAAGATTGCAGAAATAAGATACTTTTTAACAGTACATGGATTAGTCCAAATACACCATGCAATAATCACTACTATAATTTGATTTCTTCATAGGACTCCTCCTTTCTAGCCTATCAGCTTGTTTGTTACACAGTATTAATACTATGTTCTGATTTTTACAAGAGAACAAACCTTCTAGTTTGGGTAATTAATAAACCTTAATTAAACATACCAAGCCATAGACAATGAATTCTTTATATAACTGTGAACATTCCTAAAGGCAACAAAATCACACTTTTGTTAAAGCATTTGTGTGTATTTTGCACAATTTTTAAAAGTTTAACCTCTGTAGATCAATGTGCTTCCTTAAAAGACTTTAATAAATTAAAGTGCAGAGAGCTTTTTTTCACCAGGCAGAAAAAGCTGATGAGACAGGTTTAGTTTAATCTCAGGCAATAGAAGTCATTAACCATTCTCTCAGGGATTAAAATATAGCTTGCCCTTTTCTTCTCTCACTTATCATTAGCATCACTTTAATCTCCTAGCGTTTCACACTGCTATTTTAATCATTACTTACTGCCTTTTGACAAGTGCAGAACATGCTTTTTCTCATTGAGGCAATATCCTGGTTTTAGCTGACAAATGTAGGACATAATGTAAAAATATCAAAGTGACATCTCTTAAACACACCTTCATCATAAAAAAAATCTCTAAAGTTACAATATTCCTTTGTCTAATATTTCCAAGAAAATTAGCATTTGAAAGGTTTATATCTTAAATAAAGAAAAAGTTTCCTCTAAATACAATGAAAACTAGTTTGGAAAAATATTACGCTGACTAAATGAGATCTAAAAATATGCACATAAATGTTATTCTTTCTCTGGAAAATATATGGTCATGAACTTCCAAGTACTTGTTAAAGCATTCTATTGTTCCAATGTAACTTTGCAAACAAAATATATTATATTAAAATAGCTTTTCTTTTACCATTCCATGCCTTATGATTTTATTATACAATATATTATACAATATATTTATATTTAGTTGGAACCAAAACAAAGTGGTATAATAATTTGTACATAATTCTACAACTTTCATAATACCTACCACAGGTCTGTTGCTCATTTGATAGGAAGCAATTTTTAGAGAAAAGCGTGGATGGAAGTGTGACATTGGTGCTAATATTAGGTCTGAAAACCTGCTACAATTGAACTTTGTACTACATTTTCTCAATTGCTATTTTAGCTAAAAGAAAAACCATGTGATGTTTGTGGATGTTCTTTCATACAATGACATTTAGCTTGATTTATAGAATCTACTCCATCTAATCTGCCAAAATCTGAAATGTTTAGGATAACAAAAGTTGAAGTCTCCTAGGACTTTGGAATTTAATTTCCACTGCCTCTAATATAGGTTTGACAATATATTATAAAATCTTTGTAATATTTCACTCTAACTCAAAAACTAAACCAAAACAAAATATCTGATAATTGTAAAACCTGGCTTTTAAAAATGAAGCACCAATTTTGGGGTAACAGTTCTTCACACTTGGCCCCAAGCCCTTTAATCTAGTCCATCTGTAATGATCTCATAGTACTTTCAACCATTATTTAACTGTAAGAAGAAAAAAATATGTCGCACTATAGGTTTCGACAATAAAATCCCTTCTTAAGCTTCACAAAGCAGAACAATTCATTATTTGATCTCTTTCCAGGTTCAAAGTCTGTCTTATTACAGTACTTCAAAGAATTATGTAATCAAAGACAAACAGCTGTGAAAACAATCTTTTATTACTTTATTATCATGAAGTATATATCTTTGGAATAAACCAATGTAAATAGCATACAAATAATCTTCACAAAGACTGTTGGTCTGCATTTGTTCATAAACTATGCACATTTATCTTTAAGGACTTAATGTTATTTTCTTAAATGGAGTAATGGAAGAGAATTTAGTTCCTCAATTGTCCAGTCCCCCCCACACACACACCAAAAAAATAAAACACCCAAAAGAACAATGGCAATAATAACTAGAAGGCTGTACTGCTCTGATGTCCAACAAATGTTTTTAAAACACGAATTTTCAGAATGATACTGATATGGTTGCCTAGATTAACCCTGAAATAAAGTGGCTTTTAAAATGTTATTACTAATCAGTGAGACTTGCAGCACTGTTAAACTACAGATGGATGTTCATAATTAGGATATATACTTCAAAGGTAGCACTAGCACTCTTTTCTAAAACAGATGCAAAAACCAACCAATTAGCTTCTAAGATGGTTAGCTATGTTGTCAAAATTATTTCCATATTTTATAGAGCTCATGATAATCTGGGCATGTCTCTATATCTTAGCATAGACCGTTTTTATTATCAATAGGCAAGAAAACTGAACAATTCAACTTAAGGTACTTTTTGAAAGGACTGTGACTATTTCCCTGAAGGCTTGTAAGGCACTCTTGGGGTATCATGGCAGAAGTCATGGTGTTCTCCCATCCCACTGATGTGGAAAGCAAGTGCAGGCAGAAGAAACAAATACCTTTTCAGTACATGCTGCTCCATATAAAAGAAATGGTATATATTATTGCATCTAGTGTTGACGCCAACTCTTCATTTTTATATTTTTGGTTTGTTGAGACAGGTCTTATTACTTAGCCTAGGCTGATCTCAAATTCACTGTCCTCTTGCCTCAGCCTCCCAAGCACTGGGATCATAAGAGTGTAGTGCCATGATAGCTTTGACACTGGTTTGTTAAGGAAGGTATTTTTGTCACATTTCCTAGTTGGAAAAGTGAAACAACTTTGGACACATTCCCAGGTTAACCTAACTTCAAAACCAAAGTGTTCTTTTCTACAACATTCTACAACAGTAGGTCAAAATGCTGTGGAGTCTAGGGCAGACTTTCTAAGACTCTAGATAGGATGGATACACCCTCACTACATTCTCTAACAAACAATCCTGCTCCCACAGACCTAAAGCACAATTATAACACAGTCAGGGACAACATGGGTCCTTGTAATTTTCTATGAAACTAAATTGATGATTCACTAGCAGGCAGCAGTTAGAAAGACCTTTGTTTCTAGGCCTTGAGAAATAAGTCACTGCAAGGTCAAAAGCAATATGGAATCTGGGCCATCCCTCTCATCGAAGATATGGATGGAAGATCCTAGAAAAATGGACAACTGCAAACAACAATTACAATAGTGTTGTGCTGATTCAATTTTCACACAGAAAAACTAGGAATTTGAAAATCATAGTGGAGCATCTCCTCTTCACTTTTGTCTATCTCTTCATAATCATGAAAAATTTACTGTCCTTGTATTGCAACAAGTTTGACAAGAAATGTACTCAGCCCCTTATGTATACAACTGTACATGTACCCTCTGTACATGACCCTGACAATAAAAGTAAATTGAAAAAAAAAGTTTGGTTCAATGAGTAAATGTAAATATATATAATATACATAGTCACAAAGACACACACACATATATTATATGTATATGGCAATGTGTCATAACTGCTTCTTTTATATGTAGTTGTATCATATTCTTAGTTAGAAAATGGGAAGTGTGAACTAAATATAATTATCACAGACTTCCTTCTGTATGATTAATGCTATGGGAAGCCCCTTCACGAAGGAAGGAAAACTTAAAGCAACAACAGGTAGTAAATAGAACTCAATTAAAGGATTTTTTTTGGCTTTCAATAAACTCAAGTCTAGCTCAATATTCATGCTAGCAAGAATATTAGTAGTTGTTATTGCAAAAGACTATATAAGCATTTGCCAGCCAATAGGGGTAATAAAAATAAAAACAAAATTCCTCATTTGAAGTCGTGAACCTTCAATTCATAGCACAGCTTGGTTCAGTATTCCTGGTTACTAAATAAACAGTATCAGAATTGGAAATGCATTTAATGCATGACTCAATTTCCATAAAAGTTAATTTCCTGACTTTTCAGTTTGATTGCATCAAAAGTTATTCAGTAAGAGAGGCCAAACAAAGCCAGTCACTCCAGCTTCGGAATAATTAAGCAGTAATTTGACCAAACATTTCCTTCCTTCCTGTATGTTTCTAAAAGTCACTATTACACTACAAATTTTAGCAGAAACATTTCAAGGGGCACATCTATAAGTCAAATAACAATCCAGGCTGGCAGCACCATCATGAGCTCACGTCTGACTGATAATTTTAGGATGAACTTTGGATTTTCAGGTTTTAGACAGGTCAGATCACAGAACTGACTGTCACCACTAATTTTTAAATGAATGTCCCATATACCAATATTTTATTAATGTAGGAAATAATATAAGAAAAATTAATGTAGCCTCACAATTTTGTATGTCATTTTACTACAATATTTTATTAAAATATCCATCAATAGAGAATTAAATTCAGAGTTTCTAGTTTGGATGGTGAATAATAACCAATAAAGTAACATTTTGAATTGCCTTTCAATGGCAATAAATTTGCCTTCATTAAGAATGAATCATTCATAAAATATAGGGGAATATTTTGCACAAAATACTTTAACTTTTTGAGAGCACTTTGTTATATATTATTTCATTGCTGAACAGAATGTTTCTGACGTTACTTATATGATTGAAAACTTTGGCTTCTCTGTTGCCCAAATTTATTCTGTGTAGTTACTTTGTCATTCATTGGTAACATTTGTTAATCCTCTGCTTTGTAGCTCTAGAAGACTTCTCTTCTGACTTGATTTATACATATTATACTTTCTTTCTTGTTGTTGTTGGTGGTGGTGGTGGCCTTAGGACTTGAATTCAGGGCCTACTCACTGTCCTTGAGCTTTTTTACTGAAGGCTTACCCTCTACCATTTTGAGACACAGCACCACTTCTGGTTTTCTGGTGGTTAATTGGAGACCAGAGTCTCAGGGACTTTCCTGCAGGGGCTGTCTTTGAAACATGATCCTCAGATCTCAGCCTCCTGAGTAGTAAGGATTACAGGTGTGAGTCACCAGCGCCCAACTGTATTACAGGTTCTTTATCATTCCTCATCAAATTCTGGCTCAAAATTTCAGAAACTTCTTGGCTTATGATACAAATACTTAATAAGTATCTTTAAAGCTATTCAAGACTACTGATTATTTTTCAGCCTCAACAATCAGTCAATACTATTAGTTTGTTTGCTTTCAGTGGTGCTGGGGGTTGAACCAAGGGCCTGATGATTCCTGGGCAATTGCTCTACCATTTAAGCCATCCCTGGCAACCCGCCTTGCTTTAAGTTGTTTTGAGATAAAGCCATCTTCTTTTTCCCAGGCACCTCAGACTGAGATCTTCCTAATTTCTTCACCATTGTATACAGCTAAATTCATCTATATATAGTGACTGAAAGGAACTCTGAGTTTGAAGCTTAGAGCTATATTTCCCCTAAGTTTTGTTTCCTTTTATTACAGAACAATTTACAGAAATATTACTGATCTCCACACATATTTAAATTTTAAGCATTTTATATAGTAACTGTCAGTCTCAGCACAGACTTTCAGTATATTCTACACAACTATGAAAACAGACTAAGTAAAGACCTTTAAAATTGTTTAAAAGAAGATGGAAGGGGACTAAGGGAGAAATGGAAAAGATGAGATTTATCAAAGTACATTATGTGCATGTATGGAAATAGCATGATGAAAATACTTTGTACAATCAATAGAGGCTAATAAATGTTTTAAAATTAGTTTTCAGTCCATATGAATTATTAAATTAATAAATCATTAAATAGAACATTCAGGATTGAACTAGATCTTATAAATAAACTAGTTAATACTCTCAATTTACAAATTAGGAGTTTTGTTCCAACAAATTACGGAACTCAGGCTGAATATATTCAGAAGCCAGATTTCTGACAATTCATTGTCATTTTAATATTTGAAACTTCAGTGTTTATCCAACTCAGATACAATTAATTACTTTAAGATATTTTACTGATCTTTTACTTAGACCATAGAGCAAGTGCTAAAGGAATGAACTTGCTCGATGATTTATGTTTTCCTGTTTCCCCTTTGTGACCAATGAAAGTACTCAGTAGTTCTTTAATTAACATTCTATAGATTACAGCTTTATAATATTGATGAAAAACCTCTATAAGGAAAAAAAATTAAGTTGAAATATCTAGTGAAAGCCCAAGTTTTCAATAAAATTATTTATCCTGAAAACTTCTGCATTAAAACTTAGACAAAATAAAATTATTCCACTCTGTTCCATAAAATTATTACCTTAGGATAAGTATTAATCAAGCATGCTCTTTATCAGATAATTACTGAAAAGACAGCAAAAAATGAAATATACTACTACACCAAAATGAACAACTGTTTTCATTTAGGATTGTAAGTAACAAATTAACCAAAAGAAGCTGGGCTAGAAATATGGCTACATAGTAGAGTGTTTTTCAAACCAGGTACTTAAAAACAAAAACACAAAAAAAAAAAACCAACAAACTATAATCAGAAAATCTAACTTATGTTTCAGCAAGTTTACAGTCATTTTACAAAATTCAGCTTTACGTCATTTTCTTGGGTCACATCTGGGTCAGACATGCTTAATATATAGTACTGAAAATTGAAGAATGCAGCATAAGACAAATGCCGTATTTTAAGAAATAAAGAAAAAAGTTTCAAGAAACTCTGATTTTGATTTTAGAAGAAAACTTAACTCATGCCAAGATATTTAAAAAAGAACAGCTAAACAATTCTTATCTCATAATTTACGTGAAGGCAGATGACAAAGACAAATATACTTTGAATAAGGTACATTAACATTCCTGAATCCCTGACTAGAGAAAATATCCAGAGAGTCATTTTGTAAAATAAAATGAAGCACTGAATGCTCAATTGATAAAAATCACAAAGCAAGAATGATTCTCATTCATGGAGCTGTGGAGGTATTTCTTTTCCCTCCACCTCTCACACTCTCCCATCTGTTCTCAAATAACTTCCCTAGTGTTTTCAAAATTCAGCAACGTTTTTCTCTGTCTCTCTTACCTCCCACCCCTGGCCATCTATTCTCAACTGCACTGATCTCCTTTCTGTTTTTCTTTTGTAAATCTGGAGTTTTGAACTCATCATAAAGAATTATCCAGTCTGCTTTTCCTACTCAATTGTGAGCTACCTGAAACAAGAACTCTTTATTGTATCCCTGGAAACCTTGCTCTGTGTCAATGCCTGGAACAGAGTGGGTGCTTCACAAATGGTCTCTGAATGGGAGAATGAATGGATGAGGATAATGAGGATCAAATGGGATGGTATATGTTCAAAAGGCCCTGTAAATCATAAAACATCACACACTCTATTCTTAACCTAGCCTGGGGAAAGGAGTCAGGGAAAGATGAATGGAGGTTGTGATAGCAAAACTGTGACCTGAATAGGAATTAGACAAGGAAAAAGAAGAAGGAAAGAGACTTCTAGATAATACACATAAGTCCTATAGTCAAAGACTCCAGTGAGAAAGAGCTTGGCAAGTCTGACGAACTGAGAGAGCAAAAAGCAAAACTACAAGATAAAGTTTAGTTCTTTGTGTTATATTTAGATGATACTTTATATGTGACCAATTGGAAGATACAACAACTGTCACCGTTTCCTACATTGACATTATCTTCATATTTCAGAGGAATCATCTAAAAGACTAAAAAATTTTAACATATAGTCTATTGCTGATAAAAAAACTTACAAAAATAAAATACAGAGGATATAATCAGGATACAATAGGATATCACATGTTATGAGAAACTTGCTACAAGATAATATTAATACTGATGGTCAAAATTTTAAATTCGCAACCAAAAATATTGTTCTCTTGGAAAAAAAATACCTTCCCCATTAGGCCTATTCCTTGTTCTGTAAAATACAAAGATTTTTGTACTCTAGTGAAGTTATTTTTTTCTTGTCTTTTTGGCTTTCCTTCCTATCCTATTTCCCTAATAGTAAAAGTAAGTAAAACTATTCTTAAGAGTAATTAATTCAGTGTAATCTTCAATTTGATGACATTCTTGCCATGTATAATACAAAAGTAATTACAATTCAAGAGAAAAATAAAGGCTTATGCCTGTTAACCTAGCTACGTGGGAAGTGAGCTAGAAGACAGGGAGGATCTTTGTTTTTGGACACTCTGAGTAAAAGTTTAGTGAGATTCCATCTTGACCAATAAGTTGGATGTGGTGATACATCCTAGTTGTAGGAGAGGCTTATATAAGAGAAGCAAACATCTGCTGAGCTAAAGCAAAAAGGCCAAGATCCTATGTAAAAAATTAAAGCAGAAAGGGATGGGAACGTGGCTCAGGTGGTAGAGCACTTTTCAAAAGTGCTCTAAATCCTGAATTTCAACTGCAATTAACTTCCAAAAATGAAAGAAAGAAAAAAGAAAAACTAATAATTTTATCCTAAACAACCAATGAATGTACTACAGTTCCATTTTAACCACTTTTTTCTAGCATCATATATTTTAAACATTAGCTACATCTTTACTTTTGCTTCTTAGATTATAATAAAGGATACTTGATAGTCAAGAAAAGGCAATGAACAGACATACATAGTGTGAATATTTTGTGATCACACATAGATTCCATGAAAAGGAGACAACCACTATCCATTTCTGCACAACTGTTATCATGCCAACATGGAGGCCAGCTCCTTAGCGTTCTTAAAGAAGGAAAATTTATAAATTTTCTTTGATGTATTCATTTTAAATATTGTGTCTAATTCATATGGTTGAAAAAATCTGTCTAGACTCGATGAAATGTTTCTTTGACATACTAATTGGAAAAGTCACTTATCTGTTCTTTTTTAAAAAACATAGTTCTACTTTCTGATATCAAATACACAAAAGATATATGTACTTTTGTAAGTGTTTTAGGACTATTGATATGAATCAGATCATACCATCTTCAGACAACTTTAATGGCAACTTAGAGATTATTGTGGTAAGTGCCAACTTCTCAACCAGACAGCCTCCTCAGTGTACAAACCATCACACTATCAGATCTTACATTTCAGGCAGAAGAGACATATTCACTGTCATTTTACCTAACTTTTCTCCAAAACCCAGTTTAAATGTGATTTTACTGGAATATAAATATTCATTTTCATACTCCTCAAATTATTTCACTGTCTATTTTTTTTATAACATGGGTAAAATTGACTTTAACCATCACTTTCTATTAAAGCGATCTGTACCTACATCTATTATATTAGCCCAGTAGCATATATGCGCTGTTAGGCTGGAAGATGGTATGTATAGTTCCAAAGTAAAGTAAGATGTCCCCACAGTTAAAATAGGACAAGCATGAAAGTAGAATCTTACTAAGGACACCAGATAAATGTACAAAAATGGAGCTAGGATAGGTGAATTCAAATTTTAATTTTGCAGGGATGTACACTTTAGCACATTATTTAGATTTGTAATGGTATTGTCAAAGACCTGAATGATAATTTAATGTACGTTGAGGGATAACGTTGCACCATTCTCTTATATTTGAGAAATTTGACTTCTAGACCTTCTGTGGAAAGGCATACAGTATAGGTCCCTACTAGAGTAAAAGCAGTATACTACGGTACTAATGGGGAAAAAAGTAGGAAATTTGAAGGCCAGACTTTTGTAGGAAATGTTCTTATTTTACCTCTGAATTGGTACACAATGCAGAACTTTCTATGTCTGTGCTTGGGTTAAGCAACTAAGGCCTATCTACTACCTTTTCCATTTCTCAAACTATTTCAATCTTTTTTAAAAAATTTCAATCACTGCAATTACACCAGTTCTCTTAGAAGTCCGTTGCCCTTTCTACCCTCTTCTTGATGTATTAGAATTCATCTAGATGTGCTCATTAGCCAAGAAAAGTTTTGTCATTATGAAGTACTAGAAACAGAGATAAATCCCCTGCAGATTTTCTGATCTATTTTTTGACCTATTTAAAAAAATAATAATCAGCTTCCCCAGCCTTCATCATAAAGAAATTCTGTCAGAATAAAATGTGCTGATAAATAGAATGGCCACTGCTGAATTATCAAGATTGTTGTTTAATGACTGCAGCCATGTATAGATCTAGTAGATATGTCTTTCTCTTTCTAAAAGAAATAAGTTGTGGGGTGATACCAAAATAAAGGGAGAAAGTTTTACCAGAGTTTACAAAAATTCATAGTAGAATTCAAATGAAAGGACATATGCTAACATAGTCCTCTGAACTTCCTAAAACTGCAATTTGATACCTGCTTTAATTTTGCAGTTCTAAAATATGTGAGAACTCTGAACCACAAAATCAGTAAGTCCAATTAGTTCTTGAATTCTTAAATGTATGCATACACATACCCGAAATTACTAAGAAACTTGTTCTATTTTTGTTATATGATCCAATTTTACTTTATTTTCACTAATTAGAAAGAACAAAATTATGTAAGTATGTCTCTCTGTCATCTACTAATTAATGGTTTAATGAAAAATGCTAAATCTGGTTAGTACCCAATGTGATTGCTAAAAACTTAAAAATTATCCTGAAGGTTACAAAAAAAAGTGTCAGATGTTCAAAAATATTGTTCTCTTAAATTAGTCTTTAGATGGTTCTCTTTGCAAAGAAGGCAATACAACCAAGCATGAGCCATTTAGTGACATTTTTAATGGCAGTCGTATCTCTTATAATGTTAATATGTTCGTAAAACTCTGTGTACTCTTGTATCAAGGAGATGTTTTCACTTCATGTGCTGGATCACTGCTTTTCAATATAGCTGAAAAGACTTTGTTGGCTGGGTTCAGCTCATTGCACAAAGCCTTGAAAGGCCCAGTGATCATTAATGGGAGGATATAGTCAGAGTTAAAATCCACAATCCAAACCCATGGGAGAAAGTATCTTCACTTTTTCTGCCTTAGTATTTCTCCTCCTTTTACCCTAACATCTCTTTCCTTTCTTCCTCCCTTCTTAAACAATCAATGCCATCCTATATCCAGGCACCTGTTTTAGTGCTCTCTACACAATCACACAAGTATGGTCCTTCCCTCAACTTCTAACAGGCAAATCTGGGAGATCAGATCCCTTAGAATGGCAAGATGGGTAGACATTGGTGGGCCACAGCTGGAACAGGACCAAGATGAACATCAAGAAATAATAACAAGAAGGAAAGTAACAAGAAAATGAACTTTCACAACTTAATAGCAGGAAAAGTTGAAAAGGCAGCAGAGAGCCTAAGGCAAGGTTCAGAAATAAGCCACTGGCACAAAATAAGATCTTCCAAAGTAAAATACATGCTTGGGGAACCTATTTTAGTTGGAAGAAAAAGACATAGGATTTTTTTCAAGACATAATTCGTGTATATGCATGTGTGTTGATGGGTATAAAACATTTCAGCCGCACACTCTAAACAAGAATTATTTTGAATGCAGATCAATATAGCTTCCACATTTAAGACACTTTGAAGTTGCAAATGTTAAGCAGATGTTATTATTGCCTTGTATCCCATCAAGATAGAAAATATAAAAAGCTGAAGTAGGCATGGTAGACACCACTTCAAACCAGCTAGAGGGAATGTACTTTGTGAAAGAGAAGCAAATTAAAATGTTCATTTCAGCTCTAATGATTCAGGCATATTGTTTTGTAAGTTCAGTAACCATGATAGCAAATAAAAAGATTACTAGAATGTAATCTTTGTATCTTACCTGAAAATGGCACCTATTAACCCTTGGGGTTTCTTCCAGAAATAGCTGTTTGAACATACATTGTAATGTATGTTCAAGAGTGGCTAAGGGGATGAACAAATTAATGATAGCCTTCTGTTTTCTGATTATTATTAGGTCTAACCATTTAACCCTAAGGAATGAGCTTCTTCATGGTATTCTTAAAACCTAATGATTAGTAAACTGTGTTATGCAAAAGTTATATATGAATTCGAGAAAGAAAAAAAACTTTTCTGTTTCCAATTTTTTTGCTTGTTGTGCATGGTAAATTAACAATACTTATTTAAACACCTTTTTTTTTTTAAAAAAAAAGAAGACCTGACCCTTTTCTTCCTGGACCAAGGAATTTTCTCCGTCACAGAGTAATAGAGCTTGAAAACTTCAGCATCAGCAGGGAAGGCAGGCACTCCTTAGCCAGCCACTGTGAGAGAGAGAAAATGCAATTAAGGCTCCCACCAGGGAGAGAGAAGGAACAAAACCTGCGTCTGCACACAGAGCCTTTTCTTCGATGAGAACTACAAGGCCTCACATCTTGTTGGTGAGATGCTTGCATTTAGGACAACACACTTTCAGATTTTCTCACAGCAGATCAAAGTAAATAATGCAAGGGCAGCAAACAAAAGAGAAAACTCCACTGTGCTTACATGAAAAAGAGATTACATAGGACTTACAAGTGATTGAAGGAATAGACAGCATTTTTTTAAAGCCATAAAACTGAGATCTTTAAGTACAGCTGGCAAATCAAGTCTAGATGTGTGACTTTAGCTAGAGGGACAAACCACAAGGGACTTATCAATATGATAAGATGACCTTACTATGCTATAGAATTTCTGGATCTCTACTTACACGTATCCCTTCTGGTCCCTCTCATCACTTCTTAGGTCTTACGATTTTGGTGACAACTGATAAAGGAACTCATTAAAGTTATGAGCTTTCTTAAACCATTGCCACAGAATATGCACAGCACTCCATGAGTTGGACAAAGTAGCATCACTTCACTTCCCTCCTTCTCCTGAGGACAGTAATCAGTCACAAAGCAGCTCTTCTCCTCCACATCAAGACAACAGCTGGAAACTCTTTTGCAATGTTAAATTTAACACAAACCCTTACCAATCACTGAACTTATTCTTAAAGGTCTGTTTAGCAGTTTAAATGTTTGTCTTCCCAGGCCATAGTTTATCCTTTTATTTTTGTGTAAAACTCTCATTGACTTTAGTGCAAGTCTATAGAGGAAGCAAGGATTGAATATCATCCTTTAGTGCCAAATTTACTACCATGGAACAAAAGGAGCGGAAATCTGGGAGGCCCATGTCAATAAACAAAAGATAAATGTTTGAAAGACTCAATAGCAGAAAGGAGCTTCAAATAGGACTCCTTGGGGATTTTTTTTAATATAGCTATATGGTAGTGTCTAGAATTTAGTGACAAACTCAAATCTGTTTGGTGTGTACATTTGTATATATGTGTGTATAGAGATATATCGTGTGTGTACGTGAATGCACAAGCATGTGCTCATGTATACATTCAGACTTCTTAATTATGTGTTTTGGTACATAATCATTAGGCTACTTAAACTTTCCAGGGCTGAAAAACAGAGTGGTTGTAGAGCATACATGGAGCCCTGAGTTTGATCTCTAGCAAAGCAAAAATTAATCAATTAATTAATTAATGAGAAACTTTCCTCAGTAACTTACCAGTACACAGAGGCATTGTGGAAGAAAGAGATCAGCTCTTAAAATCCATAAATGTGATATCTGACTTAGTTTTATAATTTTAACTTTTCTGTGTCAGTTTGATAATCTATGAATGAAGGAGCATGGATAGGCAACGAGTTCATATTCTTTGAATTTCATATACTCTGTTAGTCTATTTATATAAGACATCTATCAAACAACTGGGCAGCCAATTTCTGCACATACCTGTGGCTTTTACGTGTACCTATGTTTACACAAGTACACAGACATCTGTGTTTGTGTGTGTATATGTATGTGTGTGTAAACACATCAATAACTTGAATGTCAATATAGAGAGAGATCTGTATGTGCATCTGGAACTCGAATCAAAGCACTAAATTACAAGTGGCTAATTTCTAAATTTAAAGATTAGATGTTAAAAAATACCTGCACTACGTGCTATAGCATACTTTATACACATTCACACATCACCTTCACGATACCTGCTGGTAAAACATGAGGTACATCTTTAGTTTTATTTTAGAATGTTACCACTGAAGATATCAAGATGGATTTATACAATATCATGTCAGAACAAAAGTAACTTACCAAAGTTAAATTAAAACTTCTTTCATATGTCATAAATGGAGAAAGAATATAGAGAATGCTTTCATAATAGATTGAATAGTACTTATTTACAAACCTTCATAAACATTCATTTGGAAGCATTGTAAAAATTGATTTTAAATGTTCAAGTCTCAGATTTACATTGATTCAATTGAAACTTATTTAGGAAAATGTATTCTCTAGAAATGAAATCAATGTTGACAAATAAGATACTAAATTGTTTTAATTTCTCCAATGAAAGAAATATTTATGAGCCTATAAAGGTCTTTCTTCAGGAACCTTCTATTCAGTTCAAAAACTGCCTTCTTCTCACATAGAGTAAGCAAAGTTGAATTGTTAGTGCTTTATGTACTTACTGCTAAAATTCTTTAATCTTGCTTACTTTGTAAAATGAATGAATTGACATTACTTACAGCACAGTGTACTTGACTTACAAAGAAACTGGAAGGTGTAATATGAAATCTGGCAGTCCAAAGCAATATTACACTTCCACTCATAGCTGACACTGCAGAGGGTCATTATTTATCTAAATGTGGACATTAAAAACCCTACATTTTACACATTCATTGAATAGAAAAGAAACAAATTTAATCCTGAGCAGAAAAAGGTTATAAAGGTTTTCTTGAACTGAAGCAATTCACTCTATCCTGTGCAGAATGTTGATTCTGTGTACTAGTACATTAAAAGTTTTATTTAAAAATGTAAAAATTAGGTGATCTTTTACATTTGTCTGTTACTATATCTCTAAAACGGTGCTATTAAAATTAACACTAAACCTTCTGAGGATGCTGCTTTTGCAAACTAAATACTACAGACATTTTAACCCATTAGTGAGATTTTTCCTGACATATAGAAGCTTGTATATGTGAGTGATTGTAGAATAATAAGCCTGGGAAACAAGTAAATTGCATTCCCTCATGGCATATTGCAACTGAATTAGAATATTGGGCAGACATACACAATGCAATCAAATCTTGGCTTTTATTGAGCTTCTATTTGACTTAGTATTCATTTGAAACAACAAAAAAATTGTTTCTCAGGGCCTGTGACATTGCAGGCCCTGAGAGATTCAATGTCAGTGCCGGCATACAAATTTATTAGTCTATAAAATTTGACATTCTCTTATTTATTCACAGAAAGGACAAATAAGATATTTTTTCATACTTACCAGAAATATCTGGGAGTGTTTATACGCCGTTCCATCTGGAGGATGCAAATAGTCAGAACTGCTTTACAATTCAGTAGGCAAAAGCCTGCTGAAGGATAACAAATGACTTCATGGTGAAACTGCTATTGAAATTCTTTCAGTATGTGATATTAAAAACAACTGAACAAACAGAGATAAGGGACAAATAGGATTTGAAACAGACTTTTTTTCCCCCTTACACAGCCGAAGAAAAACAAATAAATGCTCTTGTCGATCCTATATATACTTTTTGTGATTCACTGCATGGGTTTACCTCATACATACAAGTTCTTAACTGAAGCACCTCTAGAAGGCCCACTAAGGCCATTGGAGGCCATGCTAGAGGGCTCCCTTTGGACCAACAATTACAGTTTTGAAACCTAAAGAAAAAAGAAGAGTCCACAGTAACTATTTTCATAACTTAATTTATAGTTTCATTTTTTTGGCACTTGGCATAATACATGGATGTGGGGATTGAAGAAATATATGGTGATAAATATATTATATGTAAGCAGGCTTTAAAATTTTTTCAGATATGTAAAGGAAAAGGATACTTTTGTAAAAAATAATTTGGTAAGAATATATACTTTTATAAACTTAATGAATGTAAAAGCAAAATTTTGAGTAACATGAGAACAAAAAAATCCTTGGAAAATGTATTTCATTCAACTTAGTGTTTCTTACATAAAAGTTCTACCAGGATTGGCTTTGTAAGTCAAACTAGCCTCAGTGACTTCTAAGTGATCAAGAAAGTAAAAATCTAAGGAAAACAAAAAGCATTACTTACAATGATTATTTGTATTTCTTGCTTTGAAGGAGAGATGAAAGGAGATTTAGATGCTGTTTAGTTAGGTGTTCTTTTTTATTCTGTGGCTAGATCAAAGCCTCTATCTCTAAATTTACAAAACAGTTCATAGGGCTGGAGTAATTGACATATAGGCTAAATGATTCATATCAACAACATACAAATGTAAAATCTACCAAACTCAGATTATATTACATCATCAAATGACCCCTTAGTTTCCTAGAAATAACCAATAACTAAATAGCTAATAACTTCCTGAAGTGACAATGATTTGTATATAGTGCCCCAGGTAGCCTATAGATGCCAAAATGTAATGAGCAAAAATAATCTAAAATTTATTTATAAGATCTTCCTTTAACCTAGGTTCTTCAGGACTGATTCTCCATGCTTACTTATATTGCATGCCAAGTATGAGTAGTGTCCAAATACAGTACCCTTGCCATTTTTGGCATCTAATAATTGTTTAGGGTAACTGAGTGAATTATAACTCCTGACATTAATGCTAAAGCCACTGATTTCTTGATAATTTACTTCAAAATAGCATTGAGGGGATACTTGTGAACATAAAAGCTCTTCAAATAAATTGAAACTTAAATGGGTTTATACTATTTTGATCAACAAAATAGTTTTATCAAAACATAGTACTTTTGACTTCTGTCCATTCACAACTTCTTTAAGAATATAGTGAAACAGATTTCTTCAATACAGTTGGCTTGTTTCACGTAGTCAATGACCATCAAGTCTAGGTCAAGGCCATCAGAGTGTAGCTCTAAGGCATAATCCCTTCCCCAAAGCCAGCTCAGCTAGGGGAGAAATTGCCTGACTCCATGAAAGAGTTGACATATGACCTACTTGACGTATGACAGTGTCTTTGCAACTTTTCCTGTGTTTCTGTTCAATTATTTTCTTCTTAACTTCTTGTTTTGTAGAATTTGATTCTTTGCCAGATTATGCTATTGTCTCCACCATAACATTTCTTAACATTTCATACACAATTCAGCCCAGTGCCACAGACTACTACATTTTAATATGCAGTCAAATTCCCTGAATAACTGACAAAAACTTCAATCTGAGGCTAACAAGCAAAATGTAATGTAAGATCCTGTCTAAAAGAATAACTGAAGCAAAAAAGGACAAAGACCTGGACGGAGTGGCTCGTGTTAAAAGTCCTGTCTACCAAGACCAAGGCACTGTGTTCAAACTAGAGTACAGACAAAAGAATGAATGAATGAATGAAACAGTGTTTCAAAACAAATGTACTCACTACCGTATTTATCCCTTCTCATCATCTTTTCAATAAAGATTTTAAAAAAATTAAAAAAGAAGAATCAAAACAATTGCATATTTAAAATAAATAAGCACATTTTGTTGTTGTTGTTGTTATTGTTTCATGGGTCTGGGCACTTGATTCTGAGCCCGGGCCCTTTCCCTGAGCACCTTTTGCTCAAGAATAGCACTCTACTACTTTGAATCACAGCTCCATTTCTTCCTTTTTCTTTGATTAATTGGAGATAAGAGTCTCATGAACTTTTCTGCCCTGGCTGGCTTGAATGGTTATTGCCAGATCTCAGCCTCCTGAATAAATAGGATTATAGGTATGAGCCACTAATGCTAGGATAGATATGTATTTCATAAATACACACATGCACATATGAAATCTAGGAAGTTGAAAAAGCACAATGGATGCATATTAATTCATTTTTATATGATTTACTTTAGATGGTGACTAATTGTTCTCATTTTCCTCCAAAGAAAAGAAAACAGAATAAATCCTGAAAATAATTTTTATATACAATACAGGTTGTGGTGGGCATGCAACTCAATAATAGTGTTCTTCCACCAAGTATAAAGTTCTAGGTTCAATCCCTCACACTGCCAAAACAAAAATAAAGATTGTACAAAGATATTATAGAAATTTTATAATCAATATGGAAGAATGAGAGTTCAGTCTTCACAGCTGTGTGTGTATTTTCATCTCATTCTCATCTTACAACCAGTATTAGGCTCTTTTCAATGAAAGCCATGAGCATGGCACTGTGAAGGCATGTACCCTTAGGGTTGATCTTCCCAGGGCTTTCTTCAGAATTTGTGCCAGAAAGTTCTTAGCTTCTAGTGCTGACAAACCACAAGAGTAATAAGGAGAAAAGAAACAGTATCTAGTTATCAGAACCAGAAGAACTTGCATTAATTTGCCTAACTTTTATGAAAACAGAGAGGGCAGAAGTTAGTCAAACAAAATGGGATAATCTAAAAGCTGCTATATACTATAATCCATAAATGTATTATTGTACATAATTCTCTTGGGACAACTTTTGGTCTCTATGGTTATCTCTTTCAATTCAATTGAACTCACTGTTCAATAGAAGAAGTATCAGATGTTTTAAGAAAACTACATTTAAAAAATTAGCTGAAGTAACACTCAAAAAATTACATTAAGTTGGTTCTGAAAGTAGTGTTATAGATAAGCAGAATTAAATCTAGGTAGAATATTTAATAGAATGATTTATAATTCACAGTTATCTATACATTGAATACTTTTAGGGGAGCTGGAAGTTCAAAGATACATTTATGAATAAACTGAACTTTTTATTATTTTCATTTCAAAATTGCATAAGTAATCTTTAGGACTCCAGAAAAAAAAGTCACAGAAGACTTCAAAAACTTTTAAAATGAAGGGGAAAAAATGTGACTCAAATGTCCAGCCTGAAACCCTTCTCCACCTACCTTATGGATCCATTCCACTTGACTAAAAGGCAAAATGGAAACTTACTAACAAATTAACTGTATTTTATTTGCTGTCAATCCCAAATTTCTTCTCATGTGAGAAAACGTACACTCATAAGGCTTATGATACTGATCACAGCTAGTGAGTGGAAAGACTAGATAGAACCAATTTTACCACTCCAGCTTTAAAGCTTTCCTCATTTCCATTAGGATTTAAAAATATTTTTGAGATCTTTGTACAGAGCAGGCATTTTGTTAACTGTGTACATGATATAACTTAGTCCTTGTTGTATCCTATAAGTAGCTCCAACTATTATCCTTCATTTTATAGGAGAATCAAAGTTTTTGAGAAGTTAAATAATTTTTCTAGAGTCCCTAGACTATTCAGTGGCACTGGTGGAATATTAACCCTCAAGTTCAAGTCAGTCGCTGTACCCATCTTAGATTTGAGAAAACTGAGAAACTTCAGATTCAAATAATCCCTCCCAAATACATAAGTACACATATTTCAATAAAAGAGGAGTTTTCAACAGTCAGAACAGTTCTAGTATACCGTTTATACATTGTTTTAATTACCTGCTTTATTTTTTCTGTTTACTCTTTAAAAACAAGCAATCATTTATAAATAAACACAGAATTCCTCATCTAGAAGAACAAAACAAACTAAAAGTAAAGCACCTTAAAATAGAATTGCATTTTAGTATAAGGTACAGATCTTTTTGTTTTTCCCAAGTAACCTAAATCTCCCAAATAATAGATCAGGGTATATTACTTTTATAACATAATCACACAAATGGAACTTTCAAAGAAGCAAGTAAATTATGCTTTGAATTTCCAATTGATATGTTTATGTTACTGAGTATATGAGAGATTAAAGAGAGATAATATCACCATTTCCAATGAAGTTATTTCTCATTTAGAAGAATATGTTTAGATTGGCTTTTCCACTTATCAAGAAAAATGATCGGAACATAAAGGACTAAGTTTTTCAGGCTAAGACATGGCAGCAACAGGTCACATGAAAAAGAATGATGGAAAGATAGGAATGAATTCACGTTTCTAACTGAACAACCTAATTTCCCAAGCCCTATACAATTCACTAACAGAACTTCTTGGTATTCCCACATTATGCCATGTTTGTTTTCTTGATTCCTTGTTCTTTGCCTTTTACACATATATTATACCTAAAGCCTTCAGCCTCTCTAAGGAAAAGTAGATAATTCTGTCAATAATCCCACAACATTCTCATTTTACACTGAAATCATTAACTTAGAGTCAGAATCCTCTAATGAAGTAAAGAAAACATACTACGCATTGGTATGTGGACTTTGTATGTCTGATGTGGGACAAGAAATGGTTCAAGTGTAATAAGTGTGCCTATGAAAACAGGCAAATCAGATTTTTAATTGAGCCACAAATAATTTCCAACCAAGCTTCTACCATGTCTTATAACTTTGGTTAAGATAGTTAACGTCTTCCAACATCCATCTTACAGTTCTGACATGGGAGTTCGTAATACATTTCTTACAAGATTTTATAAGCACCAAATCAAAAGATGCATTTATATGTATTCTAGCTTAGTAACCAACACGTTGAGTAGTAAGAAAAAACAAAAAAAAAATGTTTCTTATGAAGTCTATCAGCAAAGGTTATAGACTTCAGTTTTCATAAGAGTTTTAAGCAGGGAATAATCAACATTTCTTGTAGAATGCTTTGTATTTCGTTTGCATTAACTTTTTCACTTTATTGATTATGGAATATTAAAACATTATCAGTTTAGCTTTCCAGATATAAGAATGCCAAGGTGTAAGAGGTATATTATTGGACTCAATGACTCCAGGCCATCCATTCTAGCTTTCAGCTTTTATGTTTATTAGCCCTCTTAACTTGCACAAAATTTTCCTAGTTCTTTAAATTGTCCAACTTTCTTCACAAATAAGACATAAGGGAATACCAAAATCAAGAGACACAGGGTAAAAAAAGACAAACAACTACAAAAGCAATACTTGCAAAACTGTTTGGTGTAAATGAACTGAACAATTCATGGGAGGGGAGGAAGGGAAAAGGGGGAGGGGGGAGGGGGGGGGGAATGAGGTAACAAACAGTACAAGAAATGTATCCAATGCCTAAGGTATGAAACTGTAACCTCTCTGAACATCAGCTTGTCAATAAAAATTTTTAAAAAAAGACATAAGAATAATACTTGTTCTTTTTGTTCTAGACTATAGTAAAAAAATATATTGTGTTGCATAAAGGTTTTGTAATCAGATTATTTCTTACTGATCAAAATTAGCATGTAAAAGTGCATGTACTATTATCATTTTAACACTCATTTCTAAACAATACATACCACATTATACTATCATTTCCATTTTGGCTGGTGACCAAGCTTTGGAACCAGTTTTCACTACCAGTAATTCCCTCTGGAAGCACCATAATGCATATTAGTTTAATGACTTAAGTTTACAAATATTCCCTCCAGAAAGATTTCCAACATCTCCCAAGGCACATTTATTGTAAAAAAAAAAAATGAATCACCAGGTAAACACACAGGAAATATTATATTTCTAACTAATTATAAGGAGTGTGATTAATAAATCTTATAAAGAAAATCACATAAAGAAGAAAGCGACTGATACCTCACATACTCTGTATAGATGGCAACTGATATTATACTCAATTTTTACCTGGACAGAAAAGGTAAACAGTCAGTTAGAAAACTCACTGTTCAACTTTTTTGTGCAGGAAAATATCTTACTTTTCTCTATCTCAGTATTTAGGAATAAGAAGTTGATTTGTCCTATTGACACTCTCCAGCAACTATTAGCTAGTGGAAAAATATACAATAAAAAATCACTTATTATTTTCCCATTTGGTTTGATTTTCTTTTCATACATAAAGATTGTAATAAGCGGAATGACTTGCACATGTGTCAATATGTCTAAAGTTGATCATTTCCTTTAAAATTTCCTGAAATCAGGGAAAGTTGTTGTACCATGTAGGGTACATTACTTTAGCTGACTGTTGTTATTTTTGAGCTCTCTTGTATTCACTCAAAACATCTTGCGCACACACACACACACACACACACACACACACATTTAAAACACTTTGGTATTTACTTATTACTCTAAATCTCCATCACAAATACTCTGATTTCACTCTAAATAGTTTTAAAAATAAAATGTGCTGTTTTCTGGTGATAGATTTCATGGGCACAAAAGCTCAAAGATCAGAATGGTACTCCAAATAAAACTCAACACGACACATGGTAAGTTGATGCCCATCAGATAATTCTAGATCCTTCTAAGCACCAGCACATCGCTGGAATTGGTTCAGCCTTGAAAGGGTCAAAATTTATTATCATTTCAGTTCATCTAATAAGTAATGTTTTTGCCGAACAAAACCAATTCCCAATAAATTCTCACTGTATTTGTGTGCTATGATTTGATTTAGAGGCCTATAGGGAGACACCATTTGGTAGCACAGGAACACAGAGGGGTAGGTGGTGCTGAGGAGAAGTAGGGCTCATGTGCCAGAAGTGTTATTGTGTCAGGTTGATTTATTGAGTGAGCTTCACTTCACCGAATGTTCCGAGATATTTATTTCCCTAAAGGCTCTGCAAAGATATGAACAGACCCGCATCCACAGATGTCATCATTGCTCATTTTACCGAGTCATGAAATTTTTCTCAACTGCAATTTGTCCATCTAAAATTGCTGTAACAGAACAATGTCAATAGTGGCATCCGACTTTACTACCACCTCCTATAGATGGCTGCGTTGCCAAATGCAGGACTTCCGTACAACTTCATGGTAATTTAAGTGACAGGAGAGTTTCACTGTGATTTCAAAAGAGTTTTTCAGAGAAGTTGTTCCAGTGTATAAACTCCACTCTTAAAACTCAGATGAAGTGAAGCCATGTAAGGGAAAAGCAAGTTAGAGTACTTCAACACAAAATATGTTAGCCTGGTAACATTTTACAGAGTATGTAGTACAGAACATTAGTGAGGAAAGAAATCAAGTCTATCATGAAACTCTGAGTTTCAAAAGTGTCATATTTTGAAAATCCATAATCATTTATAAAATTAGTGCTTTATTTTGGAAAGTGCTTTTCTCTAGTCCCTAACATAAAACAAATGAACCAGGAAAGCTGATCTTGAAAGAAATTTAATGTTGATATGTGTATGTATGTATTTATGTGTATGCGTGTGTTGCAGACTTTTTTTAAAAAGACACTACACAAAGGTATGAAAAATGTTTTAGGGTGCATTCATAATACCAAGCATTATGACTTTTATTTTTCATAATTTCATCTGAAATCATTTTCAGGACCTCACAGAATTTCAGTATCTGTGTTAAGTGAAAACGGCATGTATGTGTTAGATGTCAGAATTTCCAGGTTTATTTAAATATGTTAATATTTCTCATTATGCCATTAACAATAACCTTCATCCATTTGTGAAAAACATTTTGCCAAGCATGCACATAAAAAATTAGCAAGTGAAGCAAAATCACCTTAATTTGCTTTGGACCAGCAAATAACCAACTAATTTGCAGAAATCCCTGCCAAGCACTCATATTAAATGCTTCATGCTTATTTTATGACCTCTGCTGCTCTTCTCCTTCCCGGGCCCTGAATCATATGATCATTAACATATTGCAAGGTCTGAAACTTTATTTTTTACATTCTTTAATTAATGCCTGTTTATAGAAGGCCATAGGACTTCAGATCCAGCTAATGAAACTTTGCTCCCCCAGGCCTCTGGAGCCCAATAGAGAGCTCTCTCCTCTGTTGTTTTAGTAGCTTTTTTCCAACTGTTTGTTTATACACACTTAATTGATCTCTTTAGTCCCAGAAGCATTCCAGAGACACAACCTGTTTTGAGGCAAGCTAAAGTTTTCCCCCTTCCTTTATAAAAAGCCTTGAATGCCCAAGGTTATCAGTTTTAATTTGAAAGTTGAAGATTCAGCTTTATTTACACTGTCTAAAAGTAAAAAAAAAAAAAAAAACTGACGCAGGCCCTGAAGTCTTTATTTTCACACTCCTATACAGTGGAGGGGATCACAAGTGCATACTGTCTATAATTATTTTGATGTAGAACTAAGTAATTACTAAATGATGCTATGTCTTATTTTATGGCATTAAATAACTGCAGTCTTTATAACAAGTTGAAAATAAAAACAAATCAAGCTGCCAATGCATGAAATTTTCATGGCTCTTCAATTTACATTTTACATATTCCCTATGACAAGAATTTCTATTATGCTATTCTCTTTTTTCTGCTATAATTAAATTAAAAAAGTAATTGGCTGGTGCTGCACACTGCAGCAATGTCTTAATCACATAGACAAACAGTTTTACAATAGCTTACACCCTTTGCCACATGGGGAAATGACATTATTGTACCAGACTATAAACCGGAGACAGATAGCACACACCAGCTCTCAACCACTATGTTGGCAAGAGCTGAATGCAAGCTCCACTCCACACCCTGATTGGCATCTCTATGGTGGAATTCCCAATGAAATAAAGAGTGCCCAAATCTAGCCATGTAGTTCTGAAAATTATGAAAATTCAAAGCATATGTATAGGCAAATACAGGCTAATACCCCAAGTACGGAATGTCTACTAGAAGAGGCAAAGGAAAAAACATGGACATGATTTTCACATGTAATGTTCATTAGGAGTACTGGTAACTCAAAATCATTATTTATTCATTTTATAACGGGAAAAAATCTGGATTGTGAATGTGTTTTATACATGTGTATATTCTATTATTTTATTAGTGTTGCTTCTCCATGCTTTTTTGTTTGTTTGTAGTGACTGCTACACTAATGGTTACTGAGGCTGAAGTTATCAGAGATGTGAACTGTTTGATGTTTCCAGAAATTTCCCTGATGCAAGATTCATGAAAACTGGGACTTCTTTCTGCCTTGTCCAATAGCTCACAGCATAGTCTCCAATGAGTTGCTTTAGCTCTCAGTCTCAGTTTCCTCCTTTACAAAATGAGAATGTTTCAGCTAGGTTATCACCAAAGTTCCATTCAGCTACTAAGTGCTTGGAATATATACAAATTCAGTCCTTCTTGAGAGCAACATCTACAGAAAAAAAATCAAAGCAAAGCACTGGTATTTCCAATGGCATCATGGAAACAAAAGGGAACAGAACCCTGAAAATTCTAATTTGACATAACTGCAGTGGTAAAGAGAATGAAATAAGCAAATAGAACCTGGAAAGCTCAAGGGGGAAACACAAGGAGCAGAAGCAAGTATGTTGTATAGATCAGCTTCCAGTTTTGCTATCAGTAAAACTGTGTCAAAGAACATTGAACACTAAAAATTGTAACTAGAGTGCCTTCTACGATTTTAGTTGTATAGTGATCATAACGTTTGTGCTATTACAGGAGACACCTTTTCCCTCAAAGAAGGGAAAAGGTCCGTAAAGAACGCAGGTATGGAAAAAATGAACAATGGTCTGGAAAGAGTTTCCTAAAGTTCATAAAGCTAAGATGTTCTCTGTGACACCTACACTTGACTACTTAACCAGGATTTCAAACACTCATTTAGCTGAGACCTCTGGAAAATACTAAATGACTCATTATCATAAAATTTAAGCTACCTTAGAAGATAAAACGTCATGCAAAGCTCTACATTGTATTTTAAGAGAATTTAGCTGCTGGTTTTGATGGAATAGCAATGACTATAATTGAAGAGAAATTGTGTAATTTAAAGGAGATAAAGTAGTACAAGACATTTTTTTTTCATGACATACTAGTCACATGTGATTTCTGGATAAGCACACAGCTGTGTTTTCTTCACAACTTCTCCACATAGCCCTCCCTCCTCCACCTTCCTTAGTCAGAACTACCAGCCTCATGTAAAGCAAATTCAGTCATTCGAGGCAAGGTGCTTAAGTGATGAAAGTCTTCAATCTTCACATGAATAGGGTGCAAATCAAATCTTATGATGGGATATTCAGGCTTTCAGGATCTCTGTTTGCCACCAGAAATGTCAGAGTTTAGTACCTACTAAGCCATAGATTTATGAGGAAATGCTTGTAGATTGACAAGCAATTTTGCAACAAATGCATCTTCAGCGTTAAGATTTGCGGGAATGTTTAGGGCATGCCTAAATGATTTAGTATTTTATACCTCTGTTCAAAAGAACAGTTCATATAAGTCAGTTCTATCTGGAGACTGTCAATCAAGCAGAAACTGAAAGTCATTTTAGAATATCATGATGCATTTACAAAAAAATACCAAAACAAAACAAAACACAACTTTATCTCTAGAATTCAGGAGTTGGCAGTTCCCAGTGATACACTGATAACCATCATTTGAAATGCTTTAATTGAAACAAGGGAAATTACTTTCTTATTTAGATATGAAACACAGCACATTTCTGGTTACTTTTATTTACGAGGTGCCAATATTTGAATATATGCAAACTTTGAATTGTTTCCCATTTGCCCCAGACTTTAAAACATAATTCCCTTTCTTAACATGCCAACCTTCAGGGCAAAGAGTTGTAATGAACACCTCCCAGTCACACACAGAATTACAATGTTCTTTATCTCACCAAGTACTGGGGAGGAAAAAAAAATAGGGGGGAAAAAAAAAAAACTTCCAAAGGTTTGGAATCCTGAAACCTGTAAACAAAATCTGTGGAGCAGATAAAATTTTAAATGGCACAATGCAATTAAAGCTGAATTCAATTTGAGCGCACCCTGTCCATCTGTCAGAGAGAAACAAAAGCCGAGGAGCTCCATTATTGCTGAATCCCTGCTCTTGTTAATTTGCTTGCTGAGAGATTTCAATTTCTAGGAAGTGCACAAATTAGTGTTCAGTCAGGGCTAGATCCTCAGTAAGTATAAGCAGATGGTGGAAATCAGCCCTAATCAAGTGGCCAAAGTCTTTTTTTTTCTGTCTGATTAAAGCATTTTAATCCGTTCAGATTGTCTCCTTTCTTTAGTAAATATTCACCATCCTTTATTTTTCTTATATTCCAGGATGGATTTAAATTTAGCCTATGAACATAAAAGAAAATACAAGTTTGAAAAAATATATAGCTATCATTTTTCTAAGTCACAAGCAGTGGCCAACTGAATTTGTAAAGCCATTTAAAGCTCTTTCTTCTATTATATGTTAAATAATTGTTTGATTCATTATTAATTTATATGATAATATAAAAAAGGCATATTTAATCTGTTATGGCGGAATGAAATTACCAATGGAAAGACAAAGAAAATGTTCAGTGTTAAGATGAAAGCTAGTAAAAACAAAGCAAGCAGAACTGTAATATACTTGTACAGATCTTCCACCTCCAGGAAAGAAAGAGGTGTTATTATTCACATTAACACAAACCAACATAAATATAAAATTTTATGAGAGTATATGTTTAAGTCAAAACAAATACAATACAGCATCTAAGAGTTGTAATTTTTGTGACTAATGAAAACAAGAATTATTCTGAAGGAAGAAATGTATTATTTTTATACAACAAACATAAAAGAGATGACTTCAATAACCATCACAGACATTCTATGAATTATGTAATATTAAAACTCATATATGCATTTACAAGCCAAAGATTAAGTGAAGTAAAGCTTAAAAATGATACAGAGAAGCAGTATTATGATTTTAATTATAAGTTTAAGCACTTGGCAAAAGAAAAGTCTTTTTTCCCTCCACTTTTTATCTATGGTATATGAAAAATAAATTTTCCTAATTATATCAAAAATGTTTGCACTAATAACTGGTGGGTTAAGTTTCAAAGTGTCTGAACATATTTAAGGTTGGGTTGTTACCTACTCTTTTGAAACTTTCCTTAAATGTGGGCACATCAATGGAAAGTATTTATGGGACTAAAATAGTCGTTGAATATCTGACAACACTTTTGAACAAGTTGAAACTTTGTACAATGTCTGATAAGCTAAAGATGTGCAAGAATCCTGATGATGCTGTACCATCCTGTTTAGTAATTTCATTACACAACGAGATTATTAACTAACACCTCTCTAACGGTGTGATACAATTTTGCTAGTGGTCTTGTATGTTTTGATGTATTTGTGTCTTAATGAGAATTTTTCACTTCTATACTTGAACAATTTTTGTTTAGATCAATGCTTTTCAAACTAAAATACATTAGGCATTTGAATCTACTCAAGAAGCACAAGCTCATACAATTGCTCAGAGTTGTAAAGATAAAAATTTCCCCCATTTAAGAAGTGTAACTACTGTAGCTAATAAGAAATACCTCTTATACATGCAGCTCACCGCTACATTTTTTTTTCAAATTTTTATTATCAAACTGATGTACAGAGAGGTTACAGTTTCATAGGTTAGGCATTGGATACATTTCTTGTACTGTTTGTTACCTTGTCCCTCATACCCCCCTCCCTCCTCCCCCTTTCCCTTTCCCCCCCTGAGATGTTCAGTTCACTTACACCAAACAGTTTTGCAAGTATTGCTTTTGTAGTTGTTTTTCTTTTTTTACCCTGTGTCTCTCAATTTTGGTATTCCCTTTCAATTTCCTACTTCTAATACCAGTATACATGGTTTCCAATATACTCAGATAAGATTACAGAGATAGTGTAGGTACAACCACTGGAAGGTGATACAAGAACATCATCAATAATAGAAGCTACAGATACAGATGGGACGTTGAAAGTCACCGCTGCATTTTAAAGTGTATACTTAACTGTTTCCTAAATGTGTTATTCAAATATAAATAATCAGTAAACATCATCAAAACTACTAGATATAAATTTTGTGGAAAAGGTTTTATAATGACTAATATCAATATTATAATACTAAAATCAGCTCACAAAAATAGTTTGTAACTCCTTTATATTTTTTCTCATCTATTCACTATCATGTGAATGGATCTACCAGTGAAAAACTCCAGTTTACCAAGGCTTACATTTCAATGCCTTTTCTTGAGAACCACCCTTAATATCTTAGATTCGATAAACTTCTTAGGAATTTGGTAACTTTAACCTCCTTGTGCCTAGGTCTGGGTACTTTTTGCCTTTTGCTTTTTAGATTTTTTTTTTTTTTCGGAGATGACATCTGGCTATGTATCCCAAACTAGACTTGAACTCTATCCTCCTGCCTTAACTTCCCAAACTCTGGGATTATAGATTAACAGAATTGAATCATGTCTTGATTTTGGCCTTAACACCTGTTCATAAATCACTATGAAATGTAATTACGATTAAACCGAGAAGGTAATAGAAGAGAAAGAGATTGGCATTCGTATACCCATTTTATCATGGAAGACAAACTTTGGAGAAAGGACCTCTATGCCAAGTTTATACCTTTTTGCTGAATCTATCTCACAGTCTGCTATTTGGTTTCCAGTATCTTTAGAAATTTCTGTATACTAACTACACAAAACTTATGAAGTCTACTGCTGGGACCTTAGCCACTATTCAAGCCTCTTTTCTTTGTTTTGGGTCCTGGGGCTTGAACTCTGCTCTTTTTGCTCAAGGATAGTACTGTAACACTTTGAGCCTCAGCCCCACTTCCAGTTTTTGAAGTTAATAGGAGATTAAGGGTCTCCCAGGACTTTTCTGCCCAGATTGGCTTTGACTCCTGATTCTCAGATCTCAGCCTCCTGTTCTAGGATTACAGGCATGAGCCAACAGTGTCCACCTTTTCTTTACTCTACTCCTATCATTCTTTAAATCATGATATTGCCTGAATTTTTCATACACCGGCCTTTGCTCATATAGGTGCCACCATCTGGCATATCATTAAATGTAAGCTCAGCCACTCAAAGTATTCTCCAAGGCTTGTCTAAATTTCTACTTCATAAATCTTTCTCTCCCATAGAAAAATAGAATTGGTTTCCCATCCCCATTTTAATTCTAATAGAATGTTTTAGGGTACATTTCTTACATATAAAACTGTAACCCCTCTATACATCACTCACTTTGACAATAAAGAAATGGGGGGGAAAAGAATGTTTTAGGGGTTTTGGCATAGTTAAATACCTACAGGATGGTAACTTCTATCATTCTTAATTGTGTATAGCATCTCTCTGCCTACCACCTGGTAAATCAATCTGTTTTGGCAAATTTTGACATCACAATGTGCTTTCCGTGCTATGGAGTTTCATTATGTCCTACTGTAGCCACTACCTACATGTGTTGTACTTAAATTAATAGTAATTCATTTGGAGAATGCATCTCCTGAAATGTAGTAATTCCTCTCATTTCAGATACCCAATAGTCATATAGAGTGTTGGCTAGTGAACCAAAACTGTGTAGATGTAGAGTATTCCAATAAAGAGACAATGCCCTAGATGCTCTACCACTAGCTCATGAGTTGATTTGGACTTGTATGCAGTTATGGTCAATGGCTCATGTGTCTAGGAAACATGGAAGGAGACTTGAATGCTGCTTTTTATATGGTTTGGAGGACAGGCTGCTGCACACACTCAAATAGATTGTCTGGGAGATTTGGGTAGCTTCAGTATCACATTCAAGAACATCCCAGGAATGCCAGAATGTACTCCGATACTTTACATATAATTAATAGTGGTTAAGAATATTTATGTGGCAACTGTATTGCAGAACTTTAATTCACACTTAATATTTTAAAAGGCTCCTATTGTGGCTGGTAGTAATAAAATTAAACTTACCGGCTTTAGTTCATTTCTTTTGAGGATAATACATTAACACTTTATTTCTGTTTTGTCTGGTGACCTTGACAATATGGGAAATACAGAATCATTCGGGTCAAGTGAAAATGCTTGCTTTTTTTCTTAAATCAAGTGGAAGTTTTTGTCATGTTATGGTGGAAAACTACTCTTTCCTTTAGCAGTGATACAAAGTATACCATCCTCATATTTGTTTAGGAAAGGGGATCGTAAAATCTACTTGATTTCTCTCTAAGGCTTATATCCTCTGTTGGATTTATACCATCAAGGAAAAATCTAAGACAATATTTAGAAAAAGATTTTTTCAAATCTTAAATTCATGGTAATTTTGAAACTATCCCAAACAATTTTAACCTATATTGTTTTAAGTTAACCAGTCTTTGAGCCACAAAGGTCAGGAATCATTGCTGACTACAATTTGTGAGACAGTTTATAATCATAGCACTGAATACAAAGTTTCCTTTTCATATGTGGCATTGATGTTCTATACTGAGATGAGATAGTGGAATGTAGAACATAGTTACCACAAAGAGAAAGTAGTCTAAAATTTTCTTTTTCCCTATTGCTTCTCATTAGAAAAAAATATTAGATTCTATTTTTAACTGTCTTTTGAGCAGTTAGGTACCACTAGTTAAGCACAAACACTTAAGCATGAAAACTTAGACAATTGGTATGTGTTATATATTAGAACTCTTACATGTCATTTCATTCCACACCATTAAAATCTAAGCAGTGCTACATATAATGGAGAATATCTAGATTAGATTTCCCAAATTTATATCATAGTATTCATCCACTCTACATCTGCCTACTCCTTTTTACTAATTTGCATGGTCTCACCATACTTCTCTACCTTGAAATCTCCACGGAATGACTGATTGAATTAGATCCAACATGATGGAGCCCTTCCAAAATGCCACAACCTTTTCATTAACATACCATAACAAGTCAATTTCATCAGCTGATTATGAATCTAAGAATTCCACAATAAGATGAGCTGATACCTTGACACAGAAAGTGCAGTTAGAAAACTAAGCATGGGCTCTCAGCACCTAGAGAAGTGGATGGTGAAGTGGTAATTCCAGGACACTGGCGGCTCCAAGAATGAGCATAAGAAACATAAAAGAGAAACTTCGGGCATGTGGTAATTTTCCTCGAGGAAAAGAATGAAACAAGTTAAGTCAAGATCCTTATATCAGCATAAGTATATTTTTTGCCAATTTAACAAACTGTCTTTTAAAATGGTAGGTTTGTATCCAAAAACAACAACATAAAACATGCCAAAAAATACTTAGTACTGTATTTATAGCTCAGTACTGTAGCTTCCATGAGGCTAAAATAGACCTTGAAACCTGACGTTTGCCGGGCCATTGGCACCTTCAGCACCCCTGTCATTTTATAGGGCTCTGCCAGTATTTATCACAGATTGCAAAAAGAAAAAAAAAGCCCTGAATATGTAAAAATAGCAGCTGTTCCTTGCCATTAACAATCGGGCAACTTCATAAATCTTTACAAACTCATCGAGAAAACAGAATATGTGGCTGAAAATTGGTCAAAGAAAATTTTTTTCTATCTTAGAAGTAAAATATTTCTATTTTTCAGCCATAATTCCTTTGAATGACAAGTATTTTTGGATAGATTAATCACACAGAGTACCTTCAGTCACTATATTATATTGATGCTAATGTCAACATTTGGCAATTAATTACTTAAAACCTTCTATAGAGTAAGATTTTTTTTTTTGCCAGTCCTGGGCCTTGAACTCAGGGCCTGAGCACTGTCCCTGGCTTCTTTTTTGCTCAAGGCTAGCACTCTGCCACTTGAGCCACAGTGCCACTTCTGGCCGTTTTCTCTATATGTGGTGCTGGGGAATCAAACCCAGGGCTTCATGTATACGAGGCAAGCACTCTTGCCACTAGGCCATATTCCCAGCCCCTATGGTAAGATTTTTTATTGGCCTTTTTCTGTTTTGTTTTTAGAAAAAGTAGTCAAAAGCAGGTATAATGGCTCACTCAGGTGGCTGATCTGAGGATCCTTTTTCGAAGCTAGCCCAGGCAGAAAAGTCCATGAGACTTCTATCTCAATTAGCCATAATAAAAAGCCAGAAGAAGGGGGGAAGTGGCTCAACATCAGAGTACCTACCTTGACCAAAAATTCAAGTGAGAGAGGTTTGAGTTCAAGTCCCAGTACACACACACACACACACACACACACACACACACACACACACACACACACACACAGAATGTACGTATTAATATTTTATTCCTATCCAAATAATTAGGAATGTCATTCAGGTCAAAACTCTATATCATTTCTTCGGTCTTTTAGATTTAATCTGCCCAGGTCCTACTGCCTGGGTATTTTCAAAGACCCTTGTAATTCCTAATCTTGATGGCCACAGTTGTTTCCAGAATGCTTTTTTGGAACTAATATCTTCCTCATCTAACAATGTTGTCAAAGTAACTTATTTACTTTAACAACGTAGCTTAAATCACATATCCCCTACCCCTGCTTATTCCCATAACCACAAGGCTTTTGTTGATCTAACCATTGCTATATATCTGATTTTAGCTCCCCACCTAGACTAAGATCTTCATCATACCACTCTAAGCCAGAGATCTCAAATGTCTCTTCTATCCATAACTTTGAAATGCTTCTCTTTCTGCTTTACACAGATAGCACTAGATTTTCCAGGAATTAATTTAAGCTCTACTTCATATTTGTAATCCCTGTTTAGTGTGCTGCTTTAAAAAAAAAAATCTCCAAGACAGTTTGTTGCTGTTGTTATTCAAAAGACTTGTTTCCTGTGACCTCCCTTTTATTATTGAGTAGAATTATCCATTTTATGCTCTCCCTGGATCCAATTAAACATCTGTCTGCAGAATTTCTACTACACTTTAGCTATGGTCAAAGCTCTAAACAAATTGTCTAGCAGTTTGCAAAGAATTTTCATTATTTTTATAAACACAAAGTAATCAAAAAAGAAATATAAGCGTCTTTGTAGGCACTAATGTAATCTATTTCTGCATCCTTCATAGAAGCGATTTCAATATCACAGCATCAGATAAACTATCATGTTCCCTATTCTGCTCAAAGTCATTTGGTCACCGATTCCAAAAGAGTCAATGTTTAAAAGCGGTTTGACATCCTGCTTGTGTGTCTTTTGCTAGACCTAGTCAATACAGTACAAAGAATCATTAGTTATTCATGGTCAAACTTTCTAAAAATGTGACGAAGACACAGTGACCTTCTCAGAACCTGGAAATGCTCTGTGAATCTTTATGCTCTTTTAAATATAATTTGTCTAAACTGTCTAAAGTAAATCAAAAACTATCACTCAACCCTCTTAGTAAAAAGGGTAAATTTTAATTGCAGAACTTAAAACCTCACAATTAAAAGCTGTGCTGCTACTTAAAGCCAACACAAACACAGCATTGGAAGCCGATGCATACCAATGAGGTTTCTTCATGTATTTGTAATTCTGAAGGACACTGTAAAGCATGGACCTCTTATATGTGCTAAATATTTCCATAAAGAGGAATACACGGGATGATTGTTACAATTTTAATAAAGTTTTGTTCTTCCTTTTCTAGGTAATAACTTTGACTATCAAAATAATTTACCAAATAAAGTATATATACTTCAAATAGAAAACAAAAAAATGTAAAAAATGGGGCTGGGGATATGGCCTAGTGGCAAGAGTGCTTGCCTCATATACATGAGGCCCTGGGTTCAATTCCCCAGCACCACATATACAGAAAATGGCCAGAGGGGGCGCTGTGGCTCAAGTGGCAGAGTGCTAGCCTTGAGCAAGAAGAAGCCAGGGACAGTGCTCAGGCCCTGAGTCCAAGCCCCAGGACTGGCCAAAAAAAAAAAAAAAAAAAAAAAAAAAGTAAAAAATGTTTTGCCGTCAACCTAAGATAGGTATTTAAAGTTTTCTGTTTTCAGCCACTCAGGTGGCTGAGATCTGAGGATTGCAGTTTGAAGCCAGCCTAGGCAAAGAAAAGTCTGTGTGAGACTATCTCCGATAAGCTACTAAAAAACTGGAAGTGGAACCATGGCTCAAGTGGTAGAGTACTAGTCTTGAGCAAAAACATCTCAAAGACAGCATCCAGGCTCTAAGTTCAAGCCCCAAGAACAGCACAGGCATATATACATGCACGCACATGTGCGCGTGCCCACGTGTGCACACACACACACACGAGAATATTTGGGTGGTACAGTTAGAAAAATAGTTATTAAAATATGTGATATTCACAAACTAGTATCAAATGAATGACAAGGAAAAGAAGGTCAAGATATCTGTCTCATCAGTCTTTGCTGCTTTATTGAAAAATAATCTGAAGAAGCAATCAAAGTAATCAAAGGAAAACAAGAAATTAGGTAGCTTGGACACAAGTAGCCTGTGAGATGGCACACAGGACAATGGGCTATGGAAGACTGCAGGTGGGCAGGAAGAAGTTCTATTTGGAGAAAGACTTTAGAAATCATTTATACTAATATGACTGTGAATGCTTTATGCAAGCTGATGCCCACACAGAGACAAATATTTACGGTAGAAACAGAAGTGCAAATTGGTGATTAGAGAACATTTTTAAGTCACTGATGAAAAAATGTTTTCTGTTTTCCTTGGTCATGGGAGTACTGGAACCTGGATTCAGGGCTCTAAACTACCTTGGCTTGCTTGCTTAGCTTTTCCTCTACCTGTTATGACATCTCCAGTTCTGATTTGTGCTCAGTGTTTTGAAGACAGTTTCACAGACTTGTCTGATCAAGCAGGCTTTGAACTGTGATCTTCCAGATTTCAATCTTGTAAGTAGCTAGATTGCAGGTGGCTGACTTAAAACATCTTAACGGTATTGAATATGTACAGTTGAAATTAAAGATATTGCCACTGATTAACAAATGAAATTTAAGGAAAAGGACTACTCAGTATATAAAGAAAACCATGTAAGAAATGAGGGACATTATTGCTAAATGCACAGAAAAATGAATTTTCTATTCCTTCCAAATAAAATTGCCTTTTACCTGTTGCATTGCGTTGCATAGTAACTACATAGAAAAATGTGGGTACTCAAATAATCAAATCTCCATTGCCAAAGTCAGTGGGACATAAGAATATAGGAATCTAATAGAAAGCACACAATGTATAGAGGGATATTGTCATTAAAGCTTCATTGCTATGAAGGTCTAAGCATTAAAAGTAGATAAAGAAGGATTGGCACATATTTAACCACCCCAACCTTTTAACTTAAAAGTTTGACAGTTAAGTCCTTGCAGTTCAAATTCCTCAAGAAATGGACTGGCAATGATAATGAGGTACTATATTGTTACCCTTGAAAAAAAAATATGATAAAGTACAGAAATAGCTGATTTGACGATCCATTTGTCAATAACAAATTGGTAGAGATGAAACAGCGACCATTTAGTGCAACCATTAAGTACCAAGCATTGTACTAGTTACTTTGTTTTTTGTCTGTAGTACCCTAGGAATGAATACAGTCTCATGAATGTTAAGACAGGCACTCTAGCTAGCATTGAGCCACAGTCACATCCCAGACACTTTGCTTATGTTATTTAGTCTTCACAAAAAGGCATCCTTTGGTAAGAATTAATCTGTTCATATCTGAAGGAAAGATAGCTTGGTGAGCAACTCTGACTCGATTTGAATTGGGGGTTATCTAATGCTCAAAGGAAAATCTTTCTATGGCAGCACAACTTTACCATAAAGGAAAATCCATTACAGGAGATATTTCTGAACACATGCAACTACCAATGTGTACATGTTAATAAGAATGATGAAATGTAATAGTACGATGTACAACAAATACTAGATTCATGGGATGTTTTGTTTATTTTAACTTGGATTCCTTGTGAAAGACCTTTGTTCTCCAAGAACCTATGAATTAAGGTACAAGTAACCGGAGCAATGCCAAGGTATAGAATAGATCCAAGTGACTTTTTAATTCTTTCTTGGAAGAGAAAATACTACAGTTTTGCCTGCAGAAATGGTATAGAAAAGATAAAGTGGTTACTCTAATCTTTTAGCACAATGATGTCTAAAAACTCATAATACAGTCTCAACTTCATTATTTTGAACAAAATGAACTGTTACAGTTACTTGTGGAGTACACGGTGCCATAAATAATTTAAATTAAACTATACTTGTCAAAATAAATGAACAAGTAGGTTTTATGATGCAGTACATTTTATGATGCCCTTGATTCTTTAATTTGTGTGTTTTGCTTAGTTGCTAATTCCCAAAATACTGTAACTGCTATGGCTCTTGTACTCATTAGTATAGATTACCAATGTCCCTGCTCAACAGAAAAACTGGTATGGAGAACTATTTTACTGAACCAGAATGTTTTCTTCAATAATATCTTGTGAATATTTAATAAACATTGGTTTGAAAGAAATAGGAGAAACACTAGCTCCACCCCAACAAAGTTCTATCCCTTTCTAAACCATTTTGATTACTTTTGGCAAGCAAAGAAGTTTCTTCCTAATTTATTCATTTCATCACTGTATGATTAATACCATAAATTTTAGGTCCTAGATTTCTTTAATGTTCTTTAATTATACATTTCAACAGTGAATGTTTTACCCAAGACAAGTACTTAGCTCTTTAACAAGATTAAGTAGAATTATTTCAGGGTGAAACATCAAAAGAATAAAAAAAATGTTATGTAGACTTAAAAAACACTTACCTGACCAAATAAGCTGAGAACAGAAAAAGAAATCTCACAGGTCTATTGTGCATTACAGAATAAATGTTACAAAAAGTGCCCATGAAATACATTACCTGAAATTGAACAAATTCCAAATGTTAGATTTTAGCTATGGCCAGTTGATTTTTTCTATAATAGTTTATAGAAAGTTAAAAAATGGCTATATTTCCTCCTACAAATCACTAACTTATTAATAAGTTGACTGTTTAGCTTTAAGCCTTTGGCATCTTTAAGAATAACTACCTTACACTAAGAAACAGTAGCAAAACTCTTGGAAACAGTATAAGAAGTTTATCAAGCCAGGATAATTCCTCTCATTCTGTCTCCCCTGCTATCTTGTTGCTGAGAGCGAGGAGCATGAAGACAAGTAAATCATGCTGTGGCAGAATCCACTAAACCACAGTGAAATGGGGTAATTAATAACTACATGTGAGGAGCAAATAACTTAATATTTGTAAGACTATTCTTAGAAAGTCACTATGTAAGCTGTTAGAAGATTTTTAAATACTTGTAAATTTTACTACAAATCACACTTAAGCATTTGAAGGCAAAGAAGAATAAAGATCTCTTCTGACTACTCTTCACTCGTGTATTTGAAATCTTTCAAAAACAGATTTATGAAGTAATTGGCCCACAGATGTTTAAAATTATGCTTCCACTCCCAATGATCACAGTGACCTTACATAATTTATTTCTTTCCTTTTATATTTCCTTTATAGATTAAACTCAAGATGCATATGTGATTTAAACACTAGCCAAACAGCTCTAATTTTGTATGCATGTTAATTAAAAATAGCCAGTAATGATCTATTTGCCACTAACTTATTCAAACAAAACAAAAGAAGAAAAGCATTCTATATATTCTTTTAAGTCTTTTAGATACCATGGAGTTTTTCCATTGGCCAAATATATATGAATCTATAAATAAATAAACAAACAAATAGAAGATAGAGTAGACATCAGGAAAATAAGTAATGTCCAGAAAAGAATGTCACACAAATACTCCCATGGCAAAACTGGATCTCTAATGTTACCAGCTTACTTTTGGCACTGCTGTAAACAGTGAAGTTTAAAGGCAAGACTCTTGCCAAAAGAATTAATGTGCATATTGAGCATATTAGATATTCTTAAAGCCAACTTTGCTTTCTAAAATACATGAAGGAAAATGATCAGTAACAGATGAAGTCATAGAAAAAGGTACTTGGGTTCAACTGAAGTGCAAGTCTACTCTGCCCACAGAAACAAACTTTTTTGTGAGCTTTCAAGAAAAAAAAACAAAACCTTGAACTCATGGAGCCTATTTCCTATGAAGTAACTGATTAATGGTTGTACAAATTAATAAATTAAAATAAGTAAACATAAATAAAAAACTAAAATTGCCACTTCTACTCAGAAGGACAGAAACTGAACAACAGTCTCAGTCTCCACTTGTCGTTCTTACAAAGTATATCTGCATAATATATTCTATGTTACACTTACATCTGTTATCTACTTTCAAACCTATAGAACTATAAAATTATACTTTCACTGCTGTGTAAACTTAGTCAACTTGTACTTTTCGAGTGTGTGTATGCCTATCTTGGGGCTATAACTGAGGGCCTGGGCACTGTCCCTAAGCTTTTTTGTTCAAGACTAGTGTGATCTACCACTTGCTCCACTTCTGGTTTTTTGAGTGCTTGATTAGAGCTGAGTCTCAGACTTGCCTTGCCTGGGCTAGCTTTGGACCTCAATTCTCAGATCTCAGCCTCAGGAGCAGTTAGGATTAAGGCATAAGCCACCAGCGCCTGGCAACTTGTACTCTTAAAAGAAGTGTATTTTTCATATTAATGGGTGCTAATTAAAGATATTTTAATTATTCCAAAATTAAATGAGATAATCTGTAACAAAGGCCAGGTCAGTGATGGTTATGTGGCATCAAAATTGCATCACCATATCATAAATTAATATAATTTAGTTCATCATTTTCAGAAATCGATTTCCAATTTACAGCAGCACTTATTTAAGCTCTATCAATGTGAATTTTATACTTAATATATATTCATCAGTCAAGCCATGCTACCTTTAACTTCTCCTTGTGGGCCACAAAACAGGAAACCATTAGACTTACTCCAAACAATGACCAAATTTGTAATTCAGAGATCTCCATCACCTCAATTGCCATTAGTGTTTAAATTAAATTCCACGCAAATTCAAGTGTTGGGAGAAAAAGAAAATCACAGTCAGCACCCTCAAATTCCCACACAGACTGAAAACTCAAAACTATTGTTCCGTACAACAACCACTTCCTATAAGGTTTATACATGACTTCCACCACAGTGTTGTCTGGTATGCTTCATTTCCTAAACAAAAATAGATTTTTTTTCTAACAAATTCAATGGGCTTCACTACATTGAATAGTATTGAATGCCTACTGTATTTAAAGAACTAAACTTTGTCATTATGGGCATGCAGTTTTAAGTAATGAGTATTATTATTTTTCTTTCACAGAATAAAGACTAAATTGAATTTGAAAAGAATCTAAGTTTGCTGTTCAAAGTTATAACCACACTTGATAGCACTTGTAACCAGAATCAAACTTTTATCTATAATAATTACACTATTTAATGTCACACAGTCTTAGAATACAGTTGTTATTCTACTTTGAAAACAAAGAAACATGAGTCTTATCATGTGACCAAGGTAGTGATCAACAAAGATATATCATTCTGAGGCTCAAACTCCAGCTTCAATCCGCAAATTCGGACTTGCAGAGCTTAATGCTTTTGCCTTCACTCTCTAATGCCCATATCACCATCAATGCGCCTACCCTCCTTCATTAGGAGGGGGAATTCACTCCTCTTCCTATTGTTCAAAGAGAAATGAACAAAACTGAACCTGGAACAGGTTTAAGGGCAGACCTACAAAGTGACCTCATTTAACTATTATCCATATCATCTAGCAGATAGACTAGAGTGTTCATATGGGAAAATATTTAGATGGATGACCTTTTTAAATCTCAGTGTAAAAGCATAGGCATATTTATTATTTTTAAGCTAAAAGAAACATGGAGATACTGTAGTCTAATAATGTCATAGAGATCATGAAATCAAAAGCTTAAATAGATTTAGAGGCCTATCCTGCGGGAGCCTCCAATGGGAGGTTTTGGATTCCAACTATCTGTCAAGGTTTCTGTACATTTTGATGTTGTATTCTTGTAGGAAATATTGAAGGACAAAGGATACAGTTAGTGGAAGTGATAAAATAAGTAGCTTATGGTATTGTTGATCAATGAATTGACTGGTCTTATTTATTAGCAGGATATAAACTAGATGAGCACAATACAAATCTAAAAACTTTAACAGTTTCATTCTGTCCTTCTAGAAAGCCTGATGTCTCCAAATAGGTAGTCTCAAAAAAAACCAAAAAAAAAAAACACAGATTTAATGAATTAAACTTTCTGGCTGCTGCTATAATGCCATATAAGTTTATAAATTATGCATTTTATTTACGTTTATCGACACAACCAGGCAAACCTATGAATTAAATAAGTATATATTACTCATATTAATTCATAAGATATATGTCATCTTTTTAAATGTATTTGATCCTCCATATACTTTACTAAAGTAGTAACTGCATATGTGAATGTAATTAAACTCTTATAATGAGTATTTATATGAGTAAGAAATGAAATCTTTCAGAAAATATTTTAATAAGGATTCTTAATAACAGTGGTTTAAAAGCTGGCATAAAACAAGTTGCAAATAACTTGTTACAAATAAATTGTAAAACATTAAAGGACTGAAATTAGACTGTAATGGACCCTATGGATTAAATCAATGAGAATGTGATGAACTATCCACTTATCTCTTTTCTGAGTCTTTGGAAAATAGAAATATTAATGGAACTGTGTAAGAAATTACTTCAGACTAGAATAATTGCCATAACAATTGTCTTATTATTTGTGACAATTGTATTTCAAGATAATGCATGTGTTGTCATGTGGCTAGAGCAAGTCTTTAGATTCTGAAGAAAGATGAAACATTTCTTTACTTTCAACACTCTTACAAGTAGAGAATCTTTTAGAGGAAGAAAATGAAATTATGTATTAATATAGAAGTTATTTTTTTAAGTTTACCAGCACATCAACTTAATAAGTTGGGGGAAATTAAGCAGTAAAAGTGCAACCTGAGGAACCCTCAACAGGAATGTAAACTAAACGGGTGGGGAGGTCTGTAGGTGTCAATCAAGAACAAAATGCAACTGTCAAGCCTGCTTTGCTAACAAACTGTCACATCAACAATATGGAGTTAATGACTACAAATTAACTGTATACCAGATGCTTGACACTTTGTTATGACACTTAGCAAGCTAGTTGACATTTGGGGATCAAAGCTTCTTTAATTACACTTTGTATAACATGTGCAACCTTTATGCTAATGTCCAAATATTCCTTGGAGCAAGACTGTCCAAGTAAAAACATCCACAGACTGTTTTCTAGGTGTGGCTTTTGAAGTATACATGTGGCTCTTTAAAAAGAAATGAAAACAAAAACAAAAACAAAACAAAACAAAAGGAAATCACATGAAGAAGCTTGTGAGAGCCAGGCTTCAATGTCCAATGTCACTGAACATTAGCATTGTCTACAATTATACTGTTTCATGCTTTCTCACACATGATACAGTCTATGAAACAGTGCAATGCCACACAAATGGGTGATAACATTTATAGCAAAATATAAAAGGAAAGACAACTAGGCATATGAGAATTTAAAATACTTTAAAAATGTATTAAAGAGTCGAGTGACAAAACATACTGCTTTTTTGGAACAGTGACTGGCAAGATTTTTCAGCGTTTTCTTTATATTTCTTTCTTTTCATTCCTCGGATATAATATTGAAGGCTATACAGGCATAAACTTGAACAGCAGGCTACATCAGCATCACAGAAAGATAAACCTAGAGAAGCCAAAGCTAAGATTGGTTCTAAACTGATAAAAAAAATTAGAGAATAAAGTAATAATTCAAAAAGAAGTTTTTTTTTTAAATAGCCATACCACTCTAATAATACCTTAATGTGGTCACAACAGGAGTTCCAATGTGAATAAGAATACCAGCTGCATACTGGTGACAAATCTCTTAAGAAATTATTTTTCATGCCATTTTTTTTTGCCAGTCCTGGGCCTTGAACTCAAGGCCTGAGCACTGTCCCTGGCTTCCTTTTGCTCAAGGCTAGCACTCTGCCACTTGAGCCACAGTGCCATTTCTGGCTATATGTGGTGCAGAGGAATCGAACCTAGGGCTTCATGTATACAAGGCAAGCACTCTTGCCACTAGGCCATATTCCCAGCCCCCGAGAAATTATTTTTTAAAAGAAACTATTACAAGGTTCAGTGGTATCTGGCCCTCTTTTCCGTATTGTTCACAGACTGCACTTCTTGGAGAAAGCCAAAATTTGTAATACATAAAGGAAACTGAGTTGAGTAGAAAGGAAAAATCTAATATTAGAACTGGGAATGACATTAAGGATTAGCTGGTGTAACCTTTCCACTCTCCAGATAACACTAACCATTGTCCAAAGAAGTAATATGGTCCAAGTCTGGAGTCATGGCAAGCTTGCATGTACAATTCTGGGACTGTGGGTGGTGTGAAGTGCTGTTTTGAAGACAACACTCTGTTCTCTTTCCATTCTTACAGCTCCAACATGGAGATGCCTAAATGTAATGTTGAATCTGCCAATCAGTAAATGTTATAGAATACCTACTGCACTCTTTGAGCTTTTTTCCAGGTAGTACAGATTCCAGTGACAAGCAACTGAATCGAGTTTACCTGAACAATACAACAGCCACAGACAGCCATGAGCACCTGACTTCTCACAGTGCTGGGCTGGCACATTTTACAAATGCAAAAACGACACACTAGATATCAAAAATGTTTCCATGAAAAATAAAGTAAAATTTCACATTTACTGTTGTGATATTGATTATATTTTGAAATAATAATAATTCGGATACATAGAGGAAATAAAATCAGTTATTTAAATGAATGTCCTCTTTTTTTTCACATTAATGTGTTAGCAGATCCCTGCCCTCAAGGAACTAGAACATGTGGAAGTAAAAAAAAAAAAAAAAAAAAAAGAAAGAAAAACTGAGAGTAAGGCTGATGTGCTACTTGCCTAGCAAGCACATGGTCCTGAGTTCAAATCTCAAAAAAAAGAAAGAAAAGAAAGTATATAAGATAAACATATTTGTCTTGAGACAAATAAGGGGATGATCTGACAGAGAATCCCTTGGGTGTAGAGAGTGTTTTCATTATGTTGTCTGTGAAAACCACTCCAAGGAGATAAATGGAACATTGAATAATGAAAAAAGACTGGAACAAAGTAATTAGCTGGGTTAATACAGGGTCAGGGAGGAGGTGACCATGGTTGTAGCCTGATTGTAGGTGAATCTGAAAAATGCACTAAGGGTTAGGTTGTGCAATGCCTGAGAGTCCCAGAGAGGGCATTGGGTTTCCCTTGATCTTTAATTTTCCTTTGATTTTCTTTGGTTGAGAAATCACTGCAAGTCGTTAAATATCATCATCTTCAGGGCTGCTATAAGCACTATTCAAACTGCTATCACTTCTCTGTTCTCTGGGACATTCCTCTCTACTCCTATCCTGCCACAGTTTAAACTGTACATCTTGCTTCAGTTTACATGCAATGAGAAACTACTAATTATCAACCAGCTTCCAAAGGCATTCTTTTTTTAATTTACAATGAGAAAATTTAAAAAAAACACCAGTTATAATGGCTCATACACAACACCTTAGCACTCAAAAGAATGAGCTCAGAAAGATTATGACTTAAGACTGGCCAGGGCAAAATATTTATATGAGTCTACCTCAACTAATAAAAAGCTAGGCATGATGGTGCACATTTGTCAGCAACATCGAAACATTAAATAAGAAGATCAAGTTCCAGGTGTGCCCAGGCAAAACACTAGACCTGGTTTGGAAACTAAGAGCAAAAAGGGCTGAAAATATGGCTCAAATGATGAGCCTGCCAGCACCAGTTCCTGTCTTCAAACCCACTACTGCCCAGAAAGAGTAAGAAGAAGGGAAAGAGGAAGGGAGGGACGGAGAGAGGGAGGAAGGGAGGGAGGGAGGGAGGGAGGGAGGAGAGAAAGTTTGTTATGTGCTTCAAGCTGCCCTCAAACTTGGAACCATCTGAATTTGGACCACAGCGCCACCCCAATAACCCAGTATAGTTCTAAGAAAATTAGTTTTGACTCCAATACCTTCTTGTGTCTTTTAATCTATAGTTAGTGCATTAGATTTTCATTCTATTTACCAAATATATCTTATTATTTGCAAATTTCCCAGGAAGGGTCCTATATCATCAGCCTAGCACAGAATGTCCTTGAATATTGTATCTAAAGGGAATAGGATGAAATAAGAAATGGTTTCAAAAGTTGTAGAACCAAAGTAAAACCACAGAGACAGTGTGGCCACTTGTGTGGAAATAAAAAAAGACAAAGAAAAGAAGCAGTTACTGCAACAACATAGCTGAATATATAGAAGCCAGTCTTTCTAAAAGAACTGTGGATTCTTTTCAGTAAGCATGAAGCCCTTCATGAAAGCAACAGGAAGTAAGAGCAATATATGCCCTGACCTCCCTCCCTCCCATTTCTCTTCTGGTGTCCAGCTGGCACTCTCCATCGAGGGAACACATCCAGAAGGCAAAAGGTAAGGGAAGCCTAGAAGACAATGTGTGAAAGCATGGCTCCCAGGGGACAGAGCCAACTGGCAAAGATGGACTGTAGATTTGGAAGTGTACATGGAAATTAGCCAACATGAAACTTAACAAGTGTCCCAGGACCATCTTTCCTTTTTTTTTTAATGTGAGCTTGGCCTCAGCCTTCTGTGGTCTTCATAGCCTCTAGCTAAAGTGCTTTTACATTGGTCACGCATATGAATGGGTACATTTCTGATGGTTATAAAAAATTATTAGAAGCCATCCATTTTGCTATGCCCACATCTCCTTCTACCAATAGAAATATAATAACAATGTACAAACTCCATTCTCTGCTGCTGACAGAACAAGAACAAACTGAAGAGTGTTTCATCGTTCATTTAAGAAACATTAATTAATTCCTTACAAAGTGCCAGGTGCTATTCTCAGCACTCACTATCTAGTAGTGCAAAAACAAAGTCCCTATTCAGAATAATTTACATATTAATGAGAAGAGAAAAATAAGAAAGGGAATAAAATATTTCAGATATTGGTAAGGACAATAAAATAAAGCAACAATATAACCTGGTGCAATCAAAGGTAATGAAGTGGGAAGCTGTGCATGACAGTAGCTAAGATGGACCAGAAACATCTCAGTCTCATTTAACGGATCCTTATGGAGTAAGACTGAAGTCAATCACAGGAAGTTTAGGGGAGCAGAATTCCTGCGACAGAAAAAGAAACACTAGGAAGATCCATGGAAATAATGTGTCCGAAAGTATGGAAGACATACCGTAGGGTCTTTGGGAAGTCCAGGCCCTGTTACCACATACTTACTAGTGCTAGACAAGAAAAGGTAGCTACATTACCCCCCAAAAATGAAAACTAAAAGGATGTCTGTATTTTCTTTAGCTTCTCCCTAACGAACTTCTTAAATGAAGTACATTCTTAACATGTTTGGGGGTTGAGTTCTAATTATTCTTAGCATAGATATAGACATAGATCAAACAACATGCTTCCAAAAAGTTACATATGAACATGGAAAGGCATTAATGGAAGAAAACTTTCCTTGATTAGGATTCATTTTCCTAATACAGGGATTTTAAAGACAGCTCTATTTTAGTTATGTAAAACATGTGAACGGTGGCATATGCTAAATCAAAGCTGAATTTGAAATTAACCTGTCACTTTAGACACCATAATTTAAGCAGAAGGTTAAGATGCAATAGTTTGTCAGTCTCCATGCCGAAATACATGGTAAATGGTCTACTTGGGCCTTATATGATATCAATGGAAAGGGAAAGAATATTAAACAATAGGAAACAGTTACATACATAAGGTAGTGACCCCTCTGTATATCACCTTGACAATGAAATCAAATTTTTAAAAAAATAGAAAAAAATTAAGCTGAAGACAAAAAAGAGTAGAAAACAATAAGCAAAATACTTCTAAAATAATTTGTAGAAAGTAATATGAATAGTAAAAAGTTATTGACATATTCTTTATCTTTTAAATGTAATAGTTAAAAATCTGAAGAAAATTTATCTCTGGTAGGCTGTATTATATAAAGTTATTGTATTATATTTCAAAATATAATACAGTGCCACTACGAACTAGCTCAAATGCTCTGACTCAATTTTCTGCAGTCTAAGTACGACTGAGTTCATAAATAAGAACAGCAATACAAGAATCACTTTTTCTTATTCCCTATATAGACATAATAAACAAAAGCAATACTTTCATTAAAATGCCTTTTTTGCAGGCTATAAAGATAAGACAGCAAAGTGATTCATTTTTTTTTGTTTCTATTGTAAAACTCCATCAATCAGAGTCATCCCACTTATTAAGACAAAGGAAAGGGTCAATGTGTGCAAACTGGAAATTAAAAGGATTTCATCTCACAGCTAAACCTCCTGTTTCTAGATGTGTGCCCATAATGATACTAAAAAATGACAATGGAACTTTAGAGAGCTATTGAGCTATGAAATGAAAGGCCTCATAAAGACAAGTGATTAACTTATTTAAACTTTTTCACTGATGCACTGAGAAATACATTTCCTTTTATTTCAGCTATTACAATCAAAATCATCTTATAATGAAATACTTGGATGTTAAACCTGTATCTAAAATATGGAAAAGCTGAGAAAGTCATTTAATGTGTTATATCACAGATAGCCAAAGGTAGCATTAAACCTAGAGCTAAAATAAAGCAATGGTAGATAAAACTCACTTGTTCCATCATTATTTGAAGCAGAATTCCAAACCAAGTTATCACGTTTGAGAAAAGCAAATTGCTTGAGAAGCCAGGTAGTTTTAAGACCGTCACTGCCCATGATGATGTGAAGGAAGTTTATATTTTTAATCAGTAAATAAATGAAAATGATGCACCATTACTGAGCTATATTTCTCATACTCAGAGAATTATTTATCAGGAATCAAATCAAACACTTGGAAAATTGGTTGTGTAAATTGTGTTAACTTACTGTGAATCAATTAGAAATAACTTGATAACTGTTTTTCCACGTGGGATAGCTCAATATTCTTTGAATTTGTTATTACTTGCAGGTAAAAAAGAAAAAAGTAGCACATGCCGGGTGCCAGTGGCTCACGCCTGTAATCCTAGCTACTCAGGAGGCTGAGATCGGAGGATCATGGTTCAAAGCTAGCCCAGGTAGAAATGTCCAGGTGACACTCATCTCCAATGAACCACTTAAAAACTAGAAATGGAGCTATGGCTCAAGTGGTAGAGTGCTAGCCTTGAGCAAAAAGAGGCTCAAGGACAGTGCCCAGGCCCTGAGATCAAGCCGCACGACAGACAAAAGTAATAATAAAAAGTAACAATAATATCATTCTATGTTTAAAATTAATAAAAAGTGTAAGTTTCTATAAATCATTCCAACACATATTTTCTTTTGTTCAACAATTATCACTCAATTCAATATTAACCATACAGAAGGTCTTCCATATAGTAATAAATTACTATCTACAATAGGCCAAGATTTAAATTCCACACCTTAGATCCTTAAAATTTATTTGTACAAAAATCATCAACATATTCTATTACGATGACTAATAGTACTAGATGAGTCACCTAAAGGTGGACATGGTAGTTACAAGTATAGTTCTAGCTATCCACAAGACAGTGAGAGGATAGGAAGATTGAAGTTCAAGTCCAGCCCCAGTAATGTTAGCAAGATATCATCTCAACCAATAAAAAGCTGTGCATAGTGATGAATGAATCTCATCCCAGCTATGAGAGGAGTATAAGAAGACAGCAGTCCAGACCACTCTGGGCATAACTGTAAGTGTCTATTAATATACAATAAAAAGGAAAAAGTAAAGGAGAGGAGAGGGCGAGAGGAAGAAAGAGATTAAGGAGGACATGCAAGATGGAAGGCAGGAAAGAATGAAAAAGAAAGGAAGGAGGAGGGAAGGAAGAGGAAGAACAAATAAATGGAAGGAAGAAAAGGAATTAGAAGAAGGAGGAGGAGGGGCAGGGGGAGGGAGAGAGGAGGGGGAGAGGGGGAGGGGGGAGGGGGGGAGAGGGACAGGGGGAGGGAGGGAGGGAAGGAAACAAGGAAGGAGGGAGGGAGGGAGGGAAGGAAGGAAGGAAGGAAGGAAGGAAGGAAGGAAGGAAGGAAGGAAGGAAGGAAGGAAGGAAGGAAGGAAGGAAGGAAGGAAGGAAGGAAGAGAAAGGTAAAAGGGCTGAGGGCATGGCTGCAGTAGGAGGACACCTGCCTATCCGCATTAGTTCTTGCATTCAAACTTAGTATTCAAAAAGGATAAAAGTGAAAAAGATGAATCAGCTGGGTGCCACGAAGACATAGTCCAGATCAAACGACCACTCAGAAGCTGAAGCAATAAAATAAAACTACCCATTTCTTCTTAAACAAACTAATGACTGAAATAGGAGAAGAAACGGAGGAAAACTAATGTTCAAATAATGAAGCAGGTTCTTGCCAGATGAAGAGTAATATACACTCAGAATGTGCTAGGGATTCAGTGACTACGCTGAGCATGAAAGAGAAATAAACAGATGAATGAATGAGGAGAGCAGGGCTGGAAGGAGGGAAAGAATACATTGGCCAATTTGAGGTAATGCCGGATTTGATTTTTTCCCCTAACACTGCAACTATAGTTTCCTCTCATCCAACATCATGATTCTCCCTTATGTTTTTAGAAGTAGCTTTGGCAGATAACTCTTCCTGCCACTAGGGCATTATTTCAATTACTACTTCATCAAAAGAGTTAATATAACTCCTTTCTTATTCCCAGGGAGAAGTTTACACAATGGGGGAATTTGCTCTTAAAATGCATTTGTTCTTTCCTTTCAAAAAGTAAATAAAGCAGAAGCTCTGTCCAAACACATGCATTGCCTGGAGCAATTTAAGACTCCGGATATCAATATTTACATATTTTATAAACATAGGGATTTTAATATTGTTGCTTAAAATTAATTTGGGTAATTGAAGGAAAACATACTCTTAAATTCAAAGAATGTCCCAAAAAACTGAGTCTTAAATTAAGAAGATTCTCACAGGAGGAAAAATCGAGAGAACCATCATTGATTGGTTTGGGAGATAGGAGAGCTATTAATTTATTAATTTTTACTCTCTTGAAATTGTTGAACTAAAGGTTAAAATAGTTTAAATGGAATAATGAGAAGACTGTCTTTAAATGTCTTGTTAATTATATGTTTCATATTTAGTATGTGCCTTATATTTATTAATGTACTACTCATATTTTATTTTTAAATATTATAAAGAATAAATCACCACAGAAGTGATGATTTTGCATTATTTAGCTCACTTTCTTATATAACACATACAGTGTACTCCACTTTTTTACAAGTTTATTGGGATATAATTTATGTATCATAAGTTCACTTTATTTGCTTATTTTTGACAGTCCCAGGGCTAGGACTCAGGGCCTGGGCATTTGTCCCAGAGATTCTTTTGCTTAAGCTAGGCCTCTACCAATTGAGCTACAGGGCCACTTCCAGTTTTTTCTGTTTATATGGTTCTGAGGAATTGAACCCAGGGCTTCATGAATGCTAGGCAAGCACTCTACCACTAAGCCACATTCCCAGCCCAAGGTCACTTATTTAAATGTTGCAAGTCAACAGTGCTACTGTATTTACAGAGCTGTGCAACATGACCACAAGTGAATTTTAGAATCTCCATGCCCCCACGTATCCACTCATCATTTCCTTCCTAATCACCAGCCCTATGTAACCACTAATCAAATTTAAGGTTGTTCCTAATCTAGGCAATTTCTTTATTGAGGTATTATAACTATGATTTTTTTTAAGGGTGACTCCTTACCTTTAACAAAATGTTATCAGGCTCTACTATGTCATAAGTATGTATTAATGCTTCATTGCCTATTAACACTGAGTCCCATTGTATGGATGTACTTAATTTTATTTGTCTACTCATCAGTTCATAAGCAAGCACTGGATTGTTTTCATGCTTGGAATTGTGAATATCATGTTGAATGGCAATTGCTATATGACTTACTTAGTGGCTATCAACACTCATATGTGGGTTTGGTAGTTGACATATGTTCACTTTGTTTCTGACTAACACCTTAAATGCCTAAAACTTAAAAAGCAACTTGTTTTATTATGTTTAAAATGTTATTTTAGCCAGATGCCAATGTCTTATGCAATATGGAACCTACTTTTTCTCCGTTTCCCACACCAGTCCATATCATCCATGAAGTGTTTTTCTGAATTTTTCTATTTCTGCCATGACAGTGAAATCGTGCATGTGTGGAAATACAAGTAAAATAAGAGATGGTTTGCTATATGTTAGCATGCTTTTATATAGTGTATTCCCATAAATATACAAGTGCACTTAATGTATTTTATTTCACTTACATGCTTACAACGTGGATATGTTCCATAACAGATTCAGAGAATAGAAACTGCTATCTTTCCTTCAGCACCGAAGAGTGCTGACGAAAGAGGAGCTTACAGAATGTTTGTTGAGTGCCACCTGAGGCTGCTTGAATTCTAACTAGCTATAAGTTGGAATAAGAAGCTTTGAAGTCTTCTCCTTCTTTCATCATTAATTCTGTTCAAGATTCCCAGAAAGCATCAAGTGCTACTAGGACAGTGATTAAACACTTCCAAGACACTGGGATTATTATTATCATCTTAATAATGTGTCCTAATATAGTAGGCTTAGATGATGGTGGTGATTGTGGAGGTGCTGGTGGTGGTGCTGCTGGTAGTGGTGATGGTGGTAGAGACAAGGTATTCCTGTATGGCTTAGACTACCCTCAAACTCATGGTGCTCCTAACCAGCTTCCTGAGTGCTAGGAAGACAGGCATTCATAGCTTCAGTTTACTGTTATAATGTAAATTTGATGGGATTTGTGTTTGAAAATAAAGAAATCGAATAGATGATAAAAAACAGTTTGACTCCAAAACTTCCCCTTCCAATGCTTCTAAACAGAAACTATTATTTTCAACTTACCAATAGCTACAGAAGTTATGCTGCAATTTACTGTTTTCAGTATGGGGTAAGATTGGATCTGCAGCCTACTGATTTACAATTCCCTAAACCAGATCATCTTTTGTTATATAACACATTGGCTGTAGGAACTGAAAGTGAATCATTACAACATGGGCTTCATTAATTTGGAGTGCATAGCCTTTGATACCAAGCTGGCTAAACAGAAAATCAACATGTAAATTAATTGGTAAGGCATTTGGGTTGTGCACTAAGTTGAGTACTTGAGAAAACATTCATTCAACCAGGAAGTGACTCCATAATAGCAGAAGTGGACTCAGACCCAAAGAATGAAGCTGAGAGTGAGAGAGTGAGGACCACATCAAAAGAGTGACTATGTACTACAAAAGAATAAGGTCATAGTGAGAATGCTCCCTATTCAGTTTCTAAAAACACTGAATTCACCTTCAGTGGGAAAGTGCCCTTTAAACATGGGTACTGTAATTTAATGTATGTCACTGATAATAAAACTCTAGATTGTGCATGCCAGTTGAAGTAGTAAGAACAGAATAAGGGGAGGAAAATGTGTGTGTACACACACATCAGATTCAGATTTCAAATGTTCTAAATTTTAAAGAATAGACTAAATAGCAACTCATTCATCAAGTTCAGTATATCTGTTTTATGCTTTTGTGAAAAGTACTAACTGAATTTTAGAGCAACAATACTGTTAAATGGGTACTAACCAAGAATGGTGGTATTCATTTCCTAAAGTCATTGCATACCTACCCAAGGTTATGTATAAATCCATATTCTTTCTGAGAATATTTGATCAACTATGTGGAGATTTTAAAACCTAGGTAGATACCTACCTGTTACAGAAGCAATTCTTCCTCTCCTCTGAGAGAAAAATGCATGTAATAAATAGTACTGAAATACACTGACAATAAAATCATCTAAGGGCCTTGTGATGCATTTTGTTCAAAGTTCTGAGAAAAGACGAACCCTGGAGGATTGGGAAACCACGACCTTTCAAAAGTGTTGAGCTGTATCACAGAGTAACGGAAAGGGGAAAGGCACTGGGCTGAGTGATAAGATCCAGGTCTCTATCTCTCCCTGCAACTTTGTTGTCGTTGACTTTGAAATCATTCTTTCACTGCTATGAAAGTAACGGTTCCTCATTAGTAAATTCATACCTGCGCCATCTATATCCAAAAGTAATGTGGACTGGTAGAGGATAAAATGGGTGAACATAATTTTTAACTTTCAACTTTTAAAAATTGCAAGTCACCATTTATAGCACAAAACCTATATTCTGGCATAAAACATTAATACAAGCATAATGTTTGATCTACAAAATCAATCCCCTCCTTTCAGCTTGAATGATATTTCTTACCAAGCTCACAGATGAGGAGACAGCTCTGCCCACTTCTGTCCTGAGTTCTCCAGTTTCTCTCTGTGATCTAGCTCATCTCTGTTCTAGCTAATGTTCTGCCCCTGGTGGGCCCTGCTCCCAATCTTGTCCTACTCTTATCCAACATACTTCCTTCCCACATAAATTTACTTATGTTCTGTTCCCTAAAGTCCAGGAATTCTGAGTAAATTTATCTAATCTGACATTTTTCTACATTAATGTATTTTAACTAAGAAAGTTAAAAGAATTGCCTTCCTGACTTGGAAAAAATTATACTAAGTGAAGTGAGCCAGACCCAAAGAAACATGGACTTTATGGTCTCCCTTATAGGGAATAATTAGCACAGGTTTAGGCAAGTCATAGCAGAGGATCACAAGAGCCCAATAGCTATACCCTTATGAACACATAGGATGATGCTAAGTGAAATGAACTCCATGTTATGGAAACGATTATTATATCACTGTTGTAACTACTTTCAACATGCTATGTGTTAACTGTAGCTTCTATTATTGATTATCTTCTTGTATCCCCTTCCTGTGGTTGTACCTACACTATCTCTGTATCTTATATGAGTATATTGGAAACAGTGCATACTGGTATTAGAACCAGGAAATTGAAAGGGAATATCAAAATCGAGAGACACAGGTCAAAAAAAGACAAACAACTACAAAAGCAATACTTGCAAAACTGTTTGGTGTAAATGAACTGAACAACTCATGGGGGGAAAGGGAAAGGGGGAGGGGGGAGGGGGGAATGAGGGACGAGGTAACAAACAGTACAAGAAATGTATCCAATGCCTAACGTATGAAACTGTAACCTCTCTGTACATCACTTTGATAATAAAAATTTTAAAAAAAAAGAATTGCCTTCCTCAAGATCTTCAATATTTTAGCTTAATAGCTTTTAAGGAAAATTTCTTTATACTGGGCAAATTTGGGTAGTGAGGTATATATTTTATATTCAGGTTAAGTACAATCTCTATAAATCATGTTAAGACAAATAGGTATTCAATTCATAATTAGGCTTAATATTATGTATGTCTGCACATAAACATTTATGTAAAAGATAACATCTTTTAGTCCTCAGATGCAAATAAATAAAAATCCTATTAGGAAATTACTTCCTAAAGATGTAACAGAATAATTTAAGACTTAATTAAAAAAAACTATTGACAGAATTTTGTTTCTAATCTGAATAAATTGTTAACCATAGATAAGAATATTATTACAGATAAGTATTCCTTGCAGTAAAAATGCAACTTGCAAATGGCATGTGAAATTCAATTCACTTTATTTATCTTATTTCCTTCTTCAAATTCTAAGAAAGTAATTGTCGACTGCTCATCCATTATCTCCAAGCACATGCTCCCTGTACAGGATCTACCATGGAAATAGTTCTTTCATCAAAGCCTAATGGTTTGTTTCAAATAATCAAAGTAGTGTTTATATCACTGTCCTCAGGTGCAACCATTACCCAGAGAGCAGTATGGTACAAGCTAATGTCAAAAGTGATAAATCAAAGTAAGTACATTTGTTTTTCTTCCTTAACCAGTCTATTTGGTGCCATGAACAAAAATATATGTTGGCATTTGCACTTATGTACTTTCTACTTGAGACCACTCAGTAATAAAGATTACAGACAAGAAAAAAGTGCATATTTAAAACAAATGACCATATGCAAGTCTTAGCCATGTGAGAAAGTTCTGTATTAGATATGGGCTGGTATGAATAAATATGTACTCTTTGGATAGTGTATAAATAGAGAATTAGAGCTGTGATAAATGATCAATAAGGTATCACCTACTTAAAAGAAATTAGAAGAGTTTGCTCTCCTAAAATCACATTTTAAGTAGAGAAATTCATTCACATTTTATTCCTACTGAGGTTAAAAAGTAAGAATTAAAAAGACACATTGATAACATTCAAATGTTCAGAACAGCTTGGAAATATTGAAATCATATATATATATATATATAAATTTTTCCAGTTGTAAAAATTCTTATGGCATCCAATGAGAGACAAAGCAAAGTTAGCATGAAGTACTAGAAGAAACTGGACATTCTTGTCTTTGTCATTTTCTGCTTGAATTTGCAATGGCATTGAGAACTTGCACCCTTTCAGCCAGTGCAGGCTGCAAAAATCATGAAAGCAGTTTTTGTTTTTGTTTTCCTATATTCAAAGCAAGAATGGAACTTTCCTGGATATTGATCATTTCCAGTTTCCAGTTCAGGGAGTAGCACTTTTAACAGCCTGGGAGAAAGCACAAGACAAAGAGACCCAGTGAAATCTGCCTACTCACCTACTTAACCATGTATAAATGAGAAAGAAACAAAGAGAAATTGACAAGTGGAAAATAAACTGAGATGAATTAAAGCCCCACTATGTTTAACAGACCAGTCTAATATCCTCCCCGAGTGAGAATTACCTTTCACATTCATCTTTTCAAGAAAGTAAACAAGAGTAAAATTTCAAGTCTGAGTCTGTGACTTCTAGAGAGAAAAGAAGACAAACCGGGAAAACAGCTTGCAAAGTTGAACTGTTGTCTAACACCAAATGAAAAGCTTCAAATCCCATCTTAGTTACCTTTGGGTTTTGGAACCGCAACATAAACTATATCCTTAGCAATAACACTTCCACTCTGTCTCTCTCATCTCTCAGTGATGGCTTCCTCACAATCAAAGTTCAGTCAATAGCTCAAGACTGATAGGACTTATCTCTAGATGTCAGAATGTTTCCAGAGGAACAAATTGACAAAGCCAAGGTGATAAGTTAGGAAATAAAATCCATTTTAAATGGTAGGATGCATACTTATGATCCCAGAAACGTGCATAGATTAAATAGTGCTGAAGAAGCTTAAGTATGAATGATAAAGCCTTCTTTTCATTCCATCTGAAGTGTTGGTAAGAGTAGAAGAGGAGGCACAGGTCTACTTGGGATGTCAAATCAGAACCTTGTCTTCAATTGTTTACTATTATTTTCTTAGTAACCCTGAGGAAATGTCTGATTTATGATTACTTTTAAACTGCACTTCTTAGCTTTACTGATGTCAAAATAGGTCCTTTAAACTATTTAGGAACTACCAAGATTTAGTTCAAGATTACTATAATAAAAACATACTATTTCAGGAAAACACTGTAACAAATATTAAGACACAAGAAACTGAAAATCTCTGGTGGTAACTCAATCCAGAGTGGATGCTTTTAGCTCTTTCATGCATTTAGTATAAATGTATATTTTTGTTCATTAAATCATTCCTCCCTAAAACCAATTCCAGTGCAATATATTACTCATAGCCTGCCTCCCCCATGTTAATGTATACCCACCACCGAGTTAATTTTCTGATTCTGTGAAGGACCCCGTTCAAATGAACAGCTTAATAATCTACCACCAAATCATGATTAATTTTCTACCACCATGCTACATACTGGGATTACTCCCAAATGTTCAGTTTAATTTAAGTACTTTCTGATTCATGAAACAGGGGATAACATTCAAGCTATAAAAGGTAATCCAATCCTAACATGCCCTTAACCCCTATAATCTGCACTTCAATAGCAGGGAAACTGTATAGTTTTGAAACTGTAATCAAGAATTTTCTTTTGCAAACACACACTGGAGCTGTCCTTTGCTCCCATCTCTTATTAGATTACAATAAAATGACCATGCTCTCTTTATGGTGGGAACAGAGCGACCCTGGGGTGATTTATAATCTTGTGAAACCCTGTCCACACCGCTGACCGGACTTTTTTTGAGGTCACTATCTGTTTCTTCAACTGATGTCTTCCTGCTGTGACAACACGGCTGGAGAGCTGTCAGCACACAAGAATTTCTCAGGCTATGTATTGTCTTTGAATGCATTTCTTGTGTTATTTCTATTGAGAAGCATTTGCGTGCTTGGTGTTTAGACAGTAAAGGATCTTTCTAAGATTTTTCTCATTAGTCTAAATCCTGACAAAGGGAAGGCAACTAAATACAAATAAATGAAGTGGATCTCTTATTGACAAAAGAAGGGGATATTTGTTTCCCTTCTTTTGAGTATTGTTGAATATATACAAGAAGGCAACAATTCATTTTTAAAATGGGAGTACTATTCTCTCTAAAAGCAAAATAATTTGACCCCAACATGTGAGATACTGTCAAAAGTAAGTATGAGCTAAAATGCCTGGGGCTTAAGCAAACAAAAAAATGAGCATGTTATTGAAATTCTATTTTTAAATGAGAGAAATAGAGGGGAAAAAGATAAATTAAATTTTTAATAATGTTTTAGAAAATAACTTGCTTTCTGTATTTTTGTTAAGAATCTGCTGTGGACAAGTAAAATGTCTTCATTTCTTAACAAACAGCTAATGACACTTAAAAATCAAGTTGACCATAAAACGAGTTTGTATAGGCTGTTTTTTCTTATTATAAGAGAAAGGAACTTTTTCAAATGTTCAATTTTGCTCATTTTAACATCTCAAACTAAGTCATATGCAGCTACTAGAAATATAAAAATAAAAAATGGTATCCAGTTTGTCAAGACCAGTTGAAAATCATTCTCTCTTTCTCTTTACTCTCATTTTAATTGTATTTTATTAAGTTCATTGAGTAAACTCACCACTGGATGGCTTTGTTTTAATACAAAAGTATCTCCTACTAATCTAGAAAGGGAAGAAATGAATTTTCAGATTTTTCTTCTTTTATTTCCTCGAGAAAATACAATTAAAGGAAGCAATCTGATTCCCCCTTCTTTTTTACTTAAGAAAATGAAGTCCATATGGTTTAAGAAAGATGTTAATAGATCTTTCCCCTACTTCAGATTCTTCTTAATCCTATATGAAAAGTGTGTCTTGAAAGCTACACAAAAAGAAAATAATTTTTGTATGGAAGGCCTAACAGTGATGGAGATAAATCTCAGAGCATTGGATCCATCTGTAGCACTTGGTCCGGGATCATAGAGGAAGCTCTGCTGAGCCTCTGAGCTTCCTGAGTTATCATTCCATGGACTACGGGACACGGTCACTTTCAGTCAGGCTCAGAGTCAGATTATCTGGAGAGGTACCTCATAATTCTCACATGTGCAGCAGCTTTTACTTTGTCTCCCCATGCTTATAAAATAAAGAGCTGAAGTTTATCTCCTATTTATCAAAAGAAAATAAATACAATAGAATTTTACTTGTTAAGTGTCATAAATGTATCACTTGAAGTTTAAGTGGAAAAAATGAAAACAATACCGATAGACTAACACTCAGACCTACACACATGGAATATGATGATTTTTTTTTTACAATATCCAAATCTGGCATGAAAGTGATGATGCTTGAATTTTATTCTACCTGAATATGTATGAAGATCACAACCCAGAGCCTACACCAGTCCTGTGGTTTGACAACAGATAGGTGGCTTTATAAATCTCCAAGCCTTTGAGATTTATAAGACTCTTCAGTCATTTAAAATTTTCTCCATCTGAAGATTGTTGAAAGCATCATTCAGTTTTGCCTAGAATAGCTTTGTGAAACCAAAACCAGAAAAAAAATTAAATATGTGAATTTATGTAGTAAATCATAATCTGTAGTTTTGTCAAGAATAAAAAAGCTGGGGCTGGGGATATAGCCTAGTGGCAAGAGTGCCTGCCTCGGATACACGAGGCCCTAGGTTCGATTCCCCAGCACCACATATACAGAAAACGGCCAGAAGCGGCGCTGTGGCTCAAGTGGCAGAGTGCTAGCCTTGAGCGGGAAGAAGCCAGGGACAGTGCTCAGGCCCTGAGTCCAAGGCCCAGGACTGGCCTTAAAAAAAAAAAAAAAAAAGGAATAAAAAAGCTGCAATAGTAAGAGAAACATGTTTCCAGGTTAGCACGTAAAACCTCTAGTTAAGTTAGAGCTAAATGCTCTAACATTTTTGTTCATAGTTTTAAGCTGTTCTGTGATACAGAGAAAACATTTAACTTCACAAAAGTTATGAACACATTGGTAATCATAATGAAATAAGTTAAGAACTTCCTTTGCTTCCAAGAGGTAATCTACTATTTATCTTCTCAAAGAACTCTTAATGAAATGAACAGAAAAAAAAATCAGTTAAAAGTATAACCTACCCCTTTAGGACAAAGTTACTTCAGCAGTCAATGAAGTTTTCAATAATCTCTTTCTCTTATACTGAAGCAAATACAATGTGTGCCGTCTTGTTAAAGATGGTATTTTTCATAATGAGGCTGTTTAAAACTGAGCACTAGAATGAGAATGAGTGCTGATGCAGCAAGTGTTATGATATAAAAACTAGGTTATGAGCAGAACACACACCAGAAATGGAAAAAGCGATTAAAGGCAAAATAGATGATGCTGAAGCTCTCATATAACAAGCTCATGAAGTAAACTAGCCTCAAAGACCCCAAATAGCGACCGAAACTCCACTATCTTCAGCTATTGTGCCCAGGAGCTCCTCCGAACTACTATTATGGGACGTCATTTCTGGAATCACTATCTCTATAAAAGAAAGTAGTCCCAAGAATGAAGTCAGACGTTAAGAATTCGGCATTTAATTCCCCACACTTTTTAATGCATCTATTTCCTCCCTCTTGCTGCTGCAGCACACATTTGACCCATTCCCCAGCTTTATCAAAGGTATATTCAACCTTAGCAATTCAATGACATGGGAGCTTTGTGACCTCCTATTAAAATTCCTTTTATTTCACCTATTTCAAAAATTATGACTCTAATGTGCTACTGGGAATAATACTCACCTGAGAGCAGCAAAATATAGTATACACTTTTATGTTCAGAAGCAGATAACCAACATCATTTATTCCAAGCTAAATAGGTAGATAGCAAAGTATTTGTTAGTATCTGAAAGTCACAGATACTGGTTTTATTTAACCTCTGCTTTTTCTACTCTTTATTTCCTACCTGGTTTTTTCTTAGTGGCTCTCCATGCAGTGAGAGAAATTTAGCAATCAGGCTTAGCCCAGGATTTTGTTAGGAAAAGAATAAGAAAATAAAATCAAGTTTATCAAATTTTGTTCCCATTTCTTCCCAACTCTCTACCAAAATTCATTGTTCTTCCACCTTAATTATTGGTGAAACTGTGGCAGAAAGTGTGGGAATGTCACCTTATGTATTTGCAATAAAACCAACAGATTGATGGCAGTTTCTTGAAAACAGTAGCTACCAGTCTATTAGAAAACAAACTAGCCTGTACACTTCAGGAATAAGACAGCTAGGGCTTGCCAAGACAAATAAAGACTTGTTTACTGAGATGTATTTTAAAACAAGAAAGAAAAAAGAAACAGAGCAAAATGACTTGGAAATGTAAACTACAGCAAAATTATTGTATGGAGAAGTCTGAATTGAAAAAAAATCTTAATTTTGCTATTATTGTACTTCAAGAGAAACATCATCAGGATTATTAAAATGAAAAAAAAAAACAAAAACAAAACAAGAATAAGAATGCCAGTCCTGGCTTACCTCCAAGTAACGTAACTTAGTCTCCTCAAATTATCCCTGAGGAAACTTAGCTCATACCTTTAAAAAAATTGTGTTTAAGGTACTAGCTAGATACTTCATGAACTTACCAAAATAGGTTTATTTAGTACAGCCGTATCCTAGTCTATGGCTATAGTTTCCACTTGTCGTACCAGCATAATTGTTAACTCTACCCTTGTTTATTCTCAAGAGGTTCATGTTTGTCCATAACACTACCTTACACAGGCCAACTTGTGCTGATGGAATGGGTATCAATGCTAGTCTTCTAGGAAAGGAAATGTCATTATGAACTTTTACATTGAAATATGGTGGACTCATTTTCTAATATCCTATTAGAAATGTTCTTCTAAAATCACCTAGACCTGGAAATCTTCACTTTCATGTAGAAAATGTACATCTCTCTATGCAGAACTAAGTAAATGCTGCACAATGCAATACAATAGTTCTCTAACTTAGACATGACAATATCTCTATGAAATTCTACTTAAGGACAGAATTTCTTGGATGTTGTGTTTATCTTGAGTACTCAGATTAGGGAATTGATAATACTCACACAGTGTATAATAAATACAGTCAAAGTTTTCAAAATCACCTATTTTATTCTTGGGCCACAGAAAGACAGCTTTAAGCACCTGGCAATTACTCTTTAGAAAGAGACTTCGATATTTGGTAGACTTTGAAAAATTATACAATTTTCAAAAGGATGGCTAAAATAGTAAATGAAAAGGTATTCATGTTTTTGTTTTTGAGCAATTATTAAGTCGATAGTAATTTAATATGTGTACTTAATACATGTGATTTCATTTAATACAACTCAAGTGCTGGGCTGGGGATATGGCCTAGTGGCAAGAGTGCCTGCCTCATACACATGAGGCCCTGGGTTCGATTCCCCAGCACCACATATACAGAAAATGGCCAGAAGTGGCGCTGTGACTCAAGTGGCAGAGTGCTAGCCTTGAGCAAAAAAGAAGCCAGGGACAGTGCTCAGGCCCTGAGTCCACGCCCCAGGACTGGCCAAAAAAAAAAAAAAAAATACAACTCAAGTGCTGTCCACTTTAGAGATGACTAAACTGAAGCATACAGATTTTAAGAATTTACTTAAGAGCCAAAAGCCAACAATTAGTAGACACAAGATTAAAACTTACTTTTATCTGTAGCATACTTTTCTTATATGCCTTCAAAATGTAGAGAAAATATTTAATATTTTCCTTACAGTAGGTTATGAAGTTTTATTTTATTACCTCTGATCGTATTTACTACTTCCTCCCTACTGAAGTAGAAATTAAAACCTAAGAAAATTCAAAGAGAGTTATGCTTTGTTAAAGTTCCTTTGATCTCTTCACATGTCTTTCAAATATTTACTCTTAACATCATTCTCTCAGTGAGGCAGACTTCATCCTAGCAACTACAGTTAAAATTTCAACTATCCTACTACCAATTTCCTTTTTTCTAGTCTGTTGTGGGGCTTGAACTCTTGGCCTGGCTCCTGTCCCTGAGCTCTTCAGCTCTAAGCTAGTGCTCTAGCACTTGAGCCACAGCACCACTTCAAGTTTTCTGGTGGTAAACTGGAACTAAGAATCTCATGGACTTTCCTGCCAGGAATGGCTTTGAAATGTGATCCACAGATCTCAGCCTCCTCAGAAGCTCGGATTACAGGTATGAGCACACCAGGCCTACCCGAACATTAATGCTCTTTGTCCTGACTGCATGTTTTATAATATTTGTAATCTTAAACTTGTCATTTGGTAACATTTTTGGTCAGTTGTAGGGCTTAAACTCAAGGCCTAGGCCCTGTCCTTGAGTTCTTTTGCTCAAGGCTAGCACTATACCACTTTTGAGCCACAGCACCACTTCCTCATTTGCTTATTTGTAAATCTGATTATTACTTTTTTTTTCATTTGTAAGCAATTCCTTTACTACTTAAGACATACTCCTGTGATTCATTTTCAGATTCGGTTATGAAATTTGCCCAAGCCGACCTTGGGCTGTAATATCATCCTTTCTCTATCACTTGAGTAGCTGAGAGTTGCAGATGTAAGCTACTACATCTGCTATTTTTTTTGTATGTTTCCCTAGGGTGCCCTAAAATGGCAATCTATCTCTCTCCACTTTCTGAAGAGAAGGGATTACAAGTTTGAGCCCTATGTCTGGCCTACCTTCTAACTACTTCCATGGTATGATTTTCATCTGCTGTCCTCTGTCATCTTTATTTTAATTTTTAAAGACATATCTATTATTTTCATGTTAGGCCTATTCATCTTTTTAATTTTATTTGCTTGCCAATACTGGTGTTTATACTTAAAGCATTGCACTTTTTCCATTTGCTTGCTTGGCAGGCACTGTACCACTTGAGCTATGTCTTCAGACTAGCATTTTGCTTGTTAATTAGGGATGGAACTTTGCTGATTTTTCCCCCCTTAGGTTGACTTTGAACCTTGATCTGAATCTCCACCTCCATTAAAAGTTAGAATTAGAGATGTGAGCTACAGAGGTACTTGGCTTAAAGACACATCCCTGACATTTGTCCTGTCCATTAGCCAATGCACCCAGATCAATCTAAGCTCTTCGTGCAAGCTGGATCAGTTGCTGCCTTCTCTGGAGCCTGTCTCTGTGGTTTATAGCAGCTTTTCCACTAAAAGATCAGTTTCAAGTTTCAGGTAAATTCTGCTCACAGAGCTTGCATTTTTATTTAATGATGTTTTCAAATTTTGGAACAGAATGTTCCATTCTTTGACAGTACTTATTATCACAACCTCCGAATCAAACACAATAAAAGTATGTCTTAGAGTTCCAATCTTTACTCAGCAGCAAGGGAAGATTTGTTCTCTGCAGGTCTCTACATTTGACTTCTACTTAACTATGAATAATTCATAATGGGAAAATAATACTTGACCTCTGAGAATGAGTAAAAATATTTTTTCTTAGAAAAATTGTTGCTTTTAAAAAGTTATTTGAAACCAGAAGATGAGGGAAGAGGGGATCACTATCCAATATTAAGACAATATTAAAACATTTTCAGTTCACAAACTCATTTTGAAACCTGTCTAAGAATCTTATTCATTATTTGTGGTGATAACTTGAAGTTTACTCTTCTGGGGGAAAGGTTTTTTTTTTGGGGGGGGGGGGGTTGGAGAATAATGGAAGCACTTCTTATTCATCTTTGTAAATAGAATAATGAAACCAGTTAAAAACTGTTTATCCAGCCCCTAAATTCAAACCCTAGGACCATATGTATGTATGTATATATGTATACATACATATATATGTGTATTATATATGTATATATGTACACATACAAATATACATGTATGTGTAGATATATATGTATAATATATGTAGGAATAGGCTGGGTCACAGTAATCTTAGCTATTCAGGAGGCTAATAGCTGAGGATCAGGGTTCAAAATCAACCCTGGCAGAAAACTCCCCATGAAACTCTTATTTAACTTTTTAAGCACCCAAAAGCTGAAGTGGCACTGTGGCTCAACTGGTAGAGCGCTAGCCTTCAGTACAAAGAGGCTCAGGAGAGGCACCCAAGCCTTGAGTTCAAGCCCCAAAACACCGAAAAAGAAGGCGATATCTAGGTAAGTACTGAAATATTACAATAAAATTCCCTTGGAAAATTGACATACACTAGTAAAAATAAATTCATACCAAAAATGCAGATCTTATGCTCTGATGGTCCTTTGAATTCCAAATACAAGCCTCCATTACTCCCTATGGAATTCACAAGTTTCTTAAAATGTTCTAAGTGAAATTGCATCATCAGCAAAATCTTTCTAGTGGGTAATTGGAGATGGAGTTTCCAGACTTTTCTGCCAAGGCTAGCTTCTAACATTGATCCTCTTGATTTCAGCCTCCTCAGAAATTAGAATTCATTGTAGTCCTGAGCTTAAGGGTCACTCATGGTCTTATAAGTGAAAATATTATTCACCAAAAATCAGAGTCCATCTCAACTTACTTCTAACTCTATCCCAAATATCTCATCCTATTTTTCCACTTTAGCATAATTTCTTTCATGTTTTCCTCCTATTTTCCCATTATAACTGCTTTCAACTAAATTCTTCAAATTGGATTATTACAATAACGTCTAGTTTAAACTTCCTCCAATTCAACCCTCGGAGGATCACACAGAGCTATCCATTCAAAATACAAATCCAGTCATATCATTACCCTAATTAAAAATCTCCCAGTGAAGGAAACAATCTCCCAACAGTTTATATTCATCTGCAATATGAAGTTCAAATACCTTAATGATATTACATAATGACCTTCCAAGATGGTCAGTACTTGCATTTTCCCCCACAAGCTCCAAACCTGAATAGCAGATTCAACTTAGTCTCCAGACAAGCCAACCCATGATCACTGAAAAATAACTTGTTTTTCTATTACAGTTGCAGATTTTGACAGATTTAATTACCTTTTATTCCAAAACCTTTACCTTCACAATACAGATGTGTCTTTTTCTAATAACATAGAGTGAAGGGTATGGAATGCTGAAATATACAGAATGAGTCAAAGGAAAAGCGAAGTGATGGAATGAAACCTGTGCAAGGCAGTAGAGTATGTAAAGTGAACCACTGGAACTTTGAACGGCCACACAGATATCTGAGTAGATATATTTGACTTTAATTTTCTTCATATTCACATCTTTAAGCTGGATATTGAAGACGTGTGATTTATGGACTTGGGAGAATAGTTTTTCATTTCCTTTCTGTCTTACAAAAGATAAAAAGCACATGTGAAGATGAGAGAGAATACTCATGGTGAGCTCTTAACCCATGTCTAGATGATAGGAAGCAATTAGTTAATCCACAAACTCTCTGTGTTTTAGAGAACACTGCATAGAGCACATTTCAAATGAAGGGACTGAATCTTTCTAGAAGCCATGTATTATTTGAAAACCCTAAAGCTGTGGTACCATGAAACTGCAAGACTAGAAAAAAAAGGCTGTGTAAAGATTCAGCCACTTTATGTATCTCCTAAATCTGACTTTTATCTAGTCTAATATTTGTTCCCTAGGATTTTTAGTTGTAACGATATGATAAATTCATATTTATATGTACTGTGCGACTCAAAATACAAAGTGAAAAAATAACTTCTTTTTAAAACTGAGGAATCAATTACCTATTTAACATTTCCCCCAGCAAAACCCCCAAAGCTTGAGTTCTTTGTCAGAGAGTGGCTATGCCCATTTTTCTTAGTCCACTGACAGGATGCTTACACAGAGGCATTTCTCACTATGAATAAACTGTGAAACGTAGGTGAAAATTAAATTTAGTTACAGCTGCCAGCTTTGAGTCTGTTTTTGATGGTGGTTGTCTCACTTATATAAGCATGGTTGTTTGAGACACTGAAGACAAACAAATGTGCACAAATGAAGTAAAATGAGGGCAAAATAGGGGAAAATATTCCACAATACATATTTTGTAAAGGATGCTGACAACAAAGTCAAATGAAGAGTAAAATTCTAAAGGAAATATTAGAGTCTGAGGTGGTAACACATCCCTGTAATCCCAGATCTTCACAGATTGAAGCAGGAGGATTATGAATTTGAGCCCTTTGCTGGCCCTCCCCAATACAGAGCAAGAAACTGTTTTAAAATTAAAATAAAAAAGAAGTGGAGTATATTGGTCCATGCCTGTAATTCCAGCCACTCAGGGGGCAGAAACTGATTGACACAATCTTTGTTCAAAGCCAGGCTGAGCAAAAAGTTAGCAAGGGACTATCTCAACAAATAAGCCTGGCAGTAGTGGTTGATAGGAGGATCACTGTCTGAGGCAAAGACTCAAGACTGTATCTGAAAAGTAACTAAAAAACAAAAACAGTCTGGGAACATGGCTCACATGTTAGAGCACCACCCTAGCAAGTGCAAAACCTTGACTTCAAAATCTAGTACTCCCCAAAAACAAACCAGAGCAAAGGAAAGAGATTAGCATATCACTAAAACATTATGAGGAATTGCTAGTGAAAAATGGGGAGGAATAACATGCTTACAGAGTCAATGACTGCCCAAAGTAAAATTTACAAATATTTATCTATTTCTTCTTATAATTCTTTCAGCAAGATTAATCAAAGGCTGAAAATAATTTTACAATCAAAAGATACCTATTTTTGCAAATTTGGGAAGTAAAGATAAGAGGTTCAGGAATTTAAGACAAAACAAGGCCACCAAAGTTAGGGAGACCCTATCTCGAAAGAAGGAAGGGAGGGAGGGAGGAAGGAAGGGAGGGAGGGAGGGAGGGAGGGAGGGAGGGAGGAAGGAAGGAAGGAAGGAAGGAAGGAAGGAAGGAAGGAAGGAAGGAAGGAAGGAAGGAAGGGAGGGAGGGAGGGAGAAAAAGGCTTGGGGGGGCACTGCTCTAGAGGTGGTGCACTTGTCCACACGTTTAAGGTTCCAAGTTCAAACAAAATCAATACTATTATTTGTATTTATCAATATAATTTGTCAAATCATTAGTTGTCCTCAGGTGAAAAGGGGTTGGTTTAAAGGAAATCTTACTTTTCAATAATATTTTTATAGTATTTGTAATAGAAGAATATCTATCATATACATATTGCCTAGAACCAACTACGAAAACATATGAGGTTTCTTTTTCAATCTCTAGTATTATCTGAAATTATCTAAATTCTATCAATGGTACTTATAAAATTCTATGATGTTTAAAAACAATAATATTCCACATTACCAATTTGTCACACTATAAAGAAGTTTGCCATTCTCTAAGAAACTATTTTTTTTTCTATTTAAGAGACAAATACAAGTAAGGATAAAAGTTAACATCAGAGGCACTGTATTAAGGTGTCCTTTGTGTTCTGAGCCAAAGACCTGTAGAAGAGATCATTAGGAAGATTTATTTCTGTTAAAGTTTACAGAAAGCTTTGCCGATTGCCTAAAATCAGGTCACTTTATCCCTTATGTACTCTTAAATGAGCATACTGTTTGCAAACTATTGTGAATTTTTTTTCCCTGTAGAATTCACAAGTTCATTTGAATTGAGAAGTTTCCAAACATTTAGCCACCATAGCCACCTGTATAGGAAACTTTATATCCAACAATTCCTGTTGGAACTTTTGCCTCTAGCTTCAAGAATTGCATTAAACCAGACGCAGGTAGCTCATGCCTATAATCCCAGCTATTCAAGAGGCTGAGATCTAAGGATGTCAGTTCGAAGCCAGCCCAGGGAAGAAAGTCCATGACACGCTTATGTCCAATAAATTACAAAAAAAAAAAAAAAGCCAGAAGTGGTGCTGTGGATCAAGTGGTAGAGCACTAGCCTTGAGCAAAAGAAGCTCAGGGACAGAGCTCAGGCCTTGAGTTCAAACCCCAGTACCAGCAAAAAAAGAAAAATAATTGCATTGACAGTTGCTTTTGAAGTGAATCTTGGCTCATCCAAAAACAACAACTACAACAAATTCATGTTTCCAAGATGTCCATAGGTTAGTAAATCTCAAATATACATGGATTGTAGTTAGGGAAATTTTTTTTCAATATTAATCCAATTTCCTTTGAAATAGCATCAAAATATTTTTACAAAATACATTCACTATGCATTATACTTGTTAATGCTCTAAAAATTGAATATTGATTTTGTATTAACAATTTAGTACCATTGCTAACCTAACTAACAAGGTAAAGTAGAGAAGGCAAAAACTATTGAAAATCACAACTGGTCACACATCAGAATCTTACCCCCTGAGGTCTGAAGACACTGACTTGAACATAGCAGCCTCAAAGTACAGATTCCTGTTCTGAACACTATGGGTAAGAGACCGTGCCTTTACACAAGCCAGTGGATCGATTGGTCTTGGTAGAATCTTATTTTAAGACTCTTTAAGGTACTGATTTATGCACAATTGATCTGATCAGCCAGGCAGTCAATGTGATTTATTAGCTAGGATGGCCAAAACCCTTTTTTCTCCTCTTTCATGCAGTAGTAATTCACCTCATTAGAGGTGGAATCATTATAGGAAGCTACTGAGAAATAAGAACTTGAACCTACTAGCCAGACTTCCTATTTCCCCCAATCTATGGACCTACCAAACAATAGTAGTTCAATACTAAAACCAGAGCTGCTGCGTGGCAAAGCCATTGTACCCACACTGTGGCTACAGACAGAGTAAATGAGATTCTTAAAGTTCTCTACTCACAACCATTTTCAGCAGCAAATGTTATTCATGTAGCCTCATGAGAAACTCATTTGTTTAGTTACTAGCACATAGTTTTTTTGTTTTTCGTTTTTTTTAACTTCAGCAAGACAAATGACTTGTATTACTTTGTAATTATGAGATTTAACTAAACATAAGACTAGCACTGTGCATAACAAGGGTTGGCAACCTACAATGTGAAGACACACATACATACACACACTGCAGATAATTCATAAGATTCAATTTTGTAAAGCCTATATAGGTTCATTTTATGAGTTAAGTACATGCTTGTCTTTTCTAAGTCTTATATTTCCTCTAATATGTTGAGGTGGGGAAGATCTGTAGCTCTTACATGGTATAGATGTCCCTTCCCTGATTATTCCAAGCCAGGCCTGAACCCTAAAGTCTATTTACTATTAACTATCTTGATACTTATTGCTAGATAGTTAAAGGAAGATAACAATACGAGATATGACCATTCCATTACGATAGTTCTATTTTAGAGAACAGTGTCACTCAGTATTTCCTTACTCTTCCATTCAATCTGCTCCTACACGTTCAAGGCCAGGAACCATAATTCTAGTCAAGAGGGCTTTGTGTTTCTCTTTGACTTAGAAATTCATCATATCACAGCAATTTCAGAAGCTGGGACATGCTTATAACTTCCCCATGTAACTTATTCCTCTCTTAGCTCTCTGCCATTTCTTGGTCCTCCTCCCTGCCATACAAACTATAATGACATCTTAGTACTCTCCAACTAAAATTTCACAGTCATATACCAGGAAGATCATGCAACACAAATACACTATGGGATCATACATTATTATAATGTAGATGTGCTATATAAAGAGTAGCTTTGAATTGTAAAATTCATATTTCCTATAACCCACTGTTGTAATGTGTGTACAAAAGTATAGATAATTAACCAGCAAAAAATAGCTGAAGTGGAGGGGTAGTTCCAGTGATAGAGAACTAAAAATGGATAAGTGATCATTTATTATAATTAAGGGTATTTATTTATTACAAATAAGTGAATAGGACAAAATGCAAAATAATTTGCCAAACATATGAATGTTTTTAATAATTCTCCAAGGAGGTCAAGTGGCACATGTCCTTATTACCAAATGTCATTATTAAATTGCCAATATGTTTAGCTTGTAAGCTGGACACTGGTAGCTTCTGTTCATAATCCTATCTACACTGAAGGCTGAGAACTGAAGATCAAGATTTGAAGCCAGACTGGACAAACAAATCCACTAGATTTTTATCTCCAATTAACTAACCAGAAGCCAGAGTGGATGGGTGGCTCAAATGGTGGAACACCAGCCTTGAGCAAAAAAGCTAAGCAAGGTTATGAGGCCATGACTTCAAACCCCAGTACCAGAATAAAATGTTTACCTATTGAGCTGTTTTATAAAAAAAAAAAAATCACTGTATGTGTGTATATGGGTATACTGGGAGCACATGCGCACACCTGAATGTGTGTGCTGTTTTGCTGTGTATCTATGTGAGTATGCTTGCAAATACTTATGCTTCTTTTCACTGAAATAATCCCAGCAAAAAGTTTTGCAAGTTCAGAGCTCTTTCAGTAAGGGAAATTCATCTAAGATTTGTAGCTCTGTCTCATCAGATTTTTGCTATTGATCATCAAGATTTTTTTCTCCAAAGTCTTTCATAATAGACATTAAGAAAAAGTGATTTCTCCTGAGTTAGATTTTTAGCTTCAATAAGTTAACTGAATTGCTGTTGCCATAACTGTGTGCTTTCTTAGGTAGTTAAAACTCAATGTTTGTAACCAATCCTATACTTTATATTCCAATATACATTACATTTGATATAGCTTCACATTGTTCTTGGTAAATTATACATTGGTAAAGTATTATATAATATAATATAATATATATAGTTTGATTTATTTAGTCTGATCTTGAAATAAAGCTTTGCTTATATTATTAATAGTTTAGAAGAATAGTTCCTTTTCCTTTAGTTAATTTTATTTTCCTAGCACTTGTTCTATAAATAGAATAAGAGACTCCAGGGAGAGTAAGTGAGTTGGTACATAGTGGATTTCTGGTTGTTGAAATCATTCACCCGTTGGACTTGTGAACCACAAAGCACCCACAGCTTAGCAAAACCCAGCATAGCACAAGTCATGTCATGTCTTATTGTTCCACATAGTCCTCCCATTCTACCCTACTTAGATAGTAAAATGGCTCAATATCGATAAGCAAGGCAACAACTAACATCTGAATCTACTGAACAACAGTCCTGCCATTAAGAAGGTGCTATTAATGTAGTAAAGAGCACAGATTCATCTTAAATGTGGAACTCCTTGGGATGAATATTTCCATCTGAGGTCCAAAGCACTCACAATGTTTTCTTTTATCATTTGATTCTAAACAAGGATATAAGCTAGTGATTCTCAAGTGCATTGGCTTACTGTGAAGGTAACAATCTTCACCTAGCTAAATGACACATTTACATGGTGGGAGTGCCAATGAGTATGTTTCATCAGACATTCCTCGAAGCCGTCTGGCCAATAGGAGTGGTTTGAATGGTTCCCTAATCACTGTTGAAATCACTGATAGCACTGTCTGTCCACACTATGACAGACAAAAGCTGAAATGTATTAAACATAGCAATCCATCATCCTGCAGATGGAAAGCAGGAGCCAGCGGAGTTCAGAGGCAGTGACTACCCGCTGCTTAACAAAGGCTGAAGTCCTGACAGTTCAGTCCCTTCCTAGCTACTCTCCACCACCCCTCCATCTAAGATGAATGAGTATAATCAATGAGGGAGAAAGCCTGCTGGGGAACTCAAATTCAAACATTGTTACATGTAAAGTGCTGCTTTTCCCCTCTAATCAGAACTGTTACTGAAGCCGCTTTCTCCAAATAGGAGAAGATAAATGACTGAAGGAATGAATCAACGAATGAATAAACTGAGTCAAGAAAATATAGTACTTTAACAGTATACCACTTACGTTTGTAGAATTCATGTTGAAAGGAAGCTATAATATTAATTCAGAGGAGTTTTTTGCTTGTTTTAATGCTACCTAATTAAGGGTAAGCTTACAAGGAAAGTGGCTACACGTGGCTGGGGCAACTTTCTTGGGATATCTTCTTTAAATAACAAGAGGTTATTATTTTTAAATAAGGACCAAATGAAAGGAAATGATTTTATCCAGTGTTCAATTCATTTACCATAGTAGTTCCTAATAAGGACATAGGAACTTCAAAACAGTCAAAGGGAGGAGGGTAAAACAACCCTCAACTGCTAACAGCACATTAACAAAGTAGAGAAACGAAAGACACTTTTCTTTGGATTTCAGCCTTGTCATTTCCAATTTTCTGCTCCTTGGACATGCTTGTATTCAAATTCTGGAACATCTATTCAGCATATCAATCCTAATTAGACAATCTGGGTCTGGAAAGGATGAGAGCTGGGTCATTTGCATAATTTAATCATAAATACTCAGTGATACATATTTCCAAATGCATTTGTACAATTATCTTTTCATCCTTGGGGCAATGGTATTAATATGATTAGGCAATATTTCTGGAAAAAACAGACAAGTATGCACTCTTTTTAACTGCAGCTTAGGGCGATATGAAAAATTAATTAATTTCTGAAGAAAATCAATTTCTCTACGTGACCACATTAGACATTGCTAAACCACGACTCAGAAACCTCTCTCAATCACTACATTTTTATCAGGCCCTTCTAAATTCTGATTAGTATGTGAACAACTTGAGAGAAACACTGGTAGTGTTTCAGAAAGCATATTAAACTTTGAAGAGACCTTTCTGCTTCCTTTCTTTTCATATACAATACTCCTCTACTTTAATGTGTTGTTATTTAACCAGTCAATGAGAAGTCGGTGCTTTGGGTGAGAGCTGATCTTGAGTGATCTTTTATTAATGTACATTAACAGATTTCAAGGACAAACAGGATAAGGTTACTTTTGAAATGGTTTCTCAAGACATGGATTTATTTTCATCTAAAGTAATCTTAATTCACATGAGACTGTTATTATGAAAAATTAGATGGGCCAAGTCCTCGCAAAGAGTAACCTCTATCATAAGGAAAACGTTGTAACATCCTGGGTAGAGATTGAAGAACCCAGGTGGCTAATCTGATTTTTAGTAAGAGATTCTGCTTTGTATGTTAATTCATATAAAAGAAAAGAGGTGGCATTTGTGAGTTGAAATGCACTATTCTTTTCAATCAAAAGAAAAAGTAGAAATTATTGCATGCAAATATTCAGTATTCATTTAATTTGCATAAAGGTGCTTGAACAAATTTTTGATTCTAACAAGCTCATTTTTCATGCGTTTTGTCTTTCATCCTAATCTAGCATCTGTCATTCCTTTTTGAAGTTATTATCGGCCCAATTCCCTCTTGGGCATGGTTGCTGGGTGACCGGTATCTTAGCACCCACTTTGACAGGAACAGATGTGAATCTGATCAAGAGATTTCCCAGGGGTACCTGAAATCACAAACAACTTTTGTGAAAAACAAACAGCATTCCTGTCATGGGCCCTTATTTAACCCACTACCCCCAAAAAGAGGAAAGAGTTTACTCCAGATCAAATATTCTATTTTGATTTTTATTTCCTAACACTGGAGTAAGCTACCTTAATAAAAAAATATTTTCACCCTGATAAATTTGGTCTTAACATCTCAAAAGAATAGTTCGTTTTATTTATTATTGGATAAATGTTGATAGGTAAACTACATAGTAAAGTGCTTATATTTATATAAATTCCACCAAGCAAAGATTATGCTTGATAACTGAGATAATAGGGACATTTAAGAAGATGAAATTTGATTTGGTGACTGAAAGCTTAGTGTTCTGATTATCATGAAGACTTCTGGAAAACATTAAGAATTGCTCTGAAGAACTGCTTAAAAATAAGTTTTTTCCTTCTCTGAATGCATTTTGTAGCAAGGTTTTTAAAGCTGATTCTTTTCCCAGTTCTCATGGCATGGGTACCATCAATCATTGTTGGAAATAGAACTACAAGATGCCACTGAAAGACAAAAATGGTCACAGAAATTTCATATCATCGCCATTACAAAAGTCAAAATAGGTTGCCTCTCCTGAAATAGGTTCTTCAAGACAAACATAATGATCTCATGATCCACCTAACTATCCTTCCTTCCATTACAGAGAAAGTGAGGAGCAATGAGCATGTTCAATCACTATGAGAGTAGGAGGGACAAACTTTTAAAATTAACTATATAATCAGATATTTGTATTTTACAAATATGACATCACACTGGTGTTAATCAACATGCTGAACAATTGGCTTAACTTTTTAACTTTATTAAAATAGTAAATGTCAAGGGAAAGACAGAAAATTGTAAGTTACTATTAGTGATTTTGCTACATAGAAAGCCAATTTTCTGTTTCTCCCTATATGTATATACAATTCATAGACAGATATATGTTCATATGCATATTGCTTAAAATGCTAAATATTTTCTCCTTTCCTTGATATCAGTTACTTAGAACTTGGTGATGCATCTTCCAATGGAAATCTTAATATATGACTCCCTCTAATTCAAAAATTAATGCATTATAACCATTCTTATCAGGAATTATTATGTTTTGTTTCTGTAAGGAATAATAATGGTTTATCCAAATGTCGTTTATCGATATCACATGCAGAAAGAAATGAAATGTGTTTGAAATTCTTTTTTTAATTGAGAAAGGTATTTGTCATCTCAACTCCAAAATTCAATGATGAGATCATTAAATCCTCATAATTATAATCATATACATATGCATGTTGCTTACAAATTCTTCTGCAGAATGTAATACTTAAATCAAATAGAGTATATCGAGAAATATCTTTACATAATAGAGCCTTTACATAATAGAGCATTTTGATATTCCAGAAAATAAGATAACTATGAAACATAGCTAAAACTCTCTTCATTTTCCACTCTACATAGCTAAATCCAAGTAAAATAAAAAATAAGTTTCTATGCATTAGTTCCCAAAGCACTTTCTATAAACTCCTTAGGGTAGTACAACTAAAAATAAAATAAGAAAAATTAAATATTCTCAGATGAAACTACTTTTTTCTGAAATGTTACAACAGGAAAGTTGTCTTTCCGAGTTTTTTCTCTCATTTTCTCTAACTCATTAGTGGAGATTAATTAATTAAACAGCACAAAACAACTGTTTTTACATTCCACATAAATAAATTTGTGTTTAAAGTCCTTAAATCTAGGATATATGTGTGTGCATATGCATATATGTATAATGTACACAGTTTGTTAAAAAATTAACATCTTAAAAAGCTGTAGATTTTTATAAAACTTGGCCTACAGTGAAATATCATTGATCAATAATATTTTTTAATGTCTTGAAACTATCAAGTTACTAAATATGGTAGCCAAACAGATGTAAAAAGAAAAAAAAATCAAATTTGACCCAGAAGTCTCCAATATTAAGGTTGGAATTGGGATCAGTTCACTTCTTTCCCATGGGGTAACTTGTATAAATGTAATTCTATGGTTTCATAAAAGCAGGTCAAGTTTCTATCCCCTGAGGGTCTGTTGGCAAATGGAAGCATGGAAGCCCTGTTCCTGGCTACAAGTTCAAATCTGCATGTACTGTCAATAGCGTAGAGAAAGTAATCAGTGAACAACAGAATATCCAACTTTGATTATCATAGTTACTTCTCAGAGCATACTTAATGGATAGGAATAAAGTATCAAAACATACAAGCCATAAAATACCCTGAAACCATTAGATTGTTTTTATTTTTTAGAAAATGTGCATACCAAATGATGGGAAAAGCATGTTACATGTTTCTACACAGATAACTACTTGTAAAGATAAACTTGTTGTCACATATATATGATTTTATATGATAGTTATATCTGATATATATATATAATGTAACATATATGTACATATACATGTATAATAAATAAATGTATGTATAATAAGTATTTATGCCATGTATGTGTATATACATGTATATGGCTTATTTATTATAAACACACATACACATATATATAGCTTATTTATCATATACACACATATACACATATATGGCTTATTTATTATATACATGGTTTGGATATTTCTTAAAATTCTATAAGCTTTAATTGAGGCTTATACTTTAAAGTGGACAATATCTTTAAAGCTTCTTTCTACTTTACAAAAACTGTATGTCTGCTTGCACTTTTTCCAATGATGTAAGGATCTGACAAATGCCATGGAATGATTGAGAAGGTAATTGATTTCAATTTAAATGGACCTTTACCAGGTGTTTTCAAAGACAATTACAATCTACTGCGAGATGTGGTAATATACATCTCCTCATGTAGACCTGGAGATTAACCTCTTGACCTTGTTCCTAACTCATCTCATTGATGGCAAAGCTTTTAGAAGCCACTTTATTTTAGGTTGTGAAATTGTCTTTTTCTATCATTACCCACTGATTCTAAATGGTATACTTGCTCTAAAGTTCTAGAAGCAATGAGATAAACCAATTTTTAAAAATGAAGCATTTGTAGTTATTCAGTAAGGTCCAGATTTGAGTACCAAATGGCTAAATATCTACTTCATACAAAACAAAAACAGTTCTCCCATATGAATTTCTAAATAGAGAATCAATAAAATATGGTAGCTATCTTAAGAACAAGCAGCTAGAAAGTTAGCTAAGATTCTAATCACTGTGCTCCTGAAAGTAGCTAAGTAGAAAGTATTATTTTACTCTAAAATTAGTTTTAAAGTAAAGTAAAATATGTTTTGTCAGGTTGACACTTCTATACATTATAAAAAAATTAATCCAATTTCATTGTGCAGTTATTTGTCCCACAGACATATGCACTGAAGTTGTGTGAATCTGTACATGTACATATACACAAACGTATTATAACTATTTGTAACAAACATGTTATAACTATTTGTAGCATGAATACATAATGAAGTAAGGTTAGAAGTATCTAACCCACTGACAGAAACAATCCATTCTCAGCACAAGAAGATCAACTCTAATGTAAAATATGTGACTGGAATGGTGGCTCACCCCTATAATCCTACCTATTCACAGACTGAGATCTGAGGGTTGCCTTTTGAAGTCCCCAGGCTGGAAAATCAAAGAGGCTCTTATCTCCAATTAATGACCAAAATGCTGGAAGTAGACCTGTGGCTCAAGTGGTAGAGTTCTAGCTAGCCTTGAGTATAAAAGTTCAGGGACAGTGCCCAGACCCTGAGTTCAAGGCCCAGAATACACACACACACACACACACACACACACACACACACACACACAATACAAATTTTAAAGTTACATAAGTTGTTATTTAAATTTAAGGCACTATTAAGATTAGAAAATGCCCAACTCAAAATATGTAATTTGAAAGCCTTTTTTTTTTTTTTTTTTGGCCAGTCCTGGGCCTTGGACTCAGGGCCTGAGTATTGTCCCTGGCTTCTTCCCGCTCAAGGCTAGCACTCTGCCACTTGAGCCACAGCGCCGCTTCTGGCCATTTTCTGTATATGTGGTGCTGGGGAATCGAACCTAGGGCCTCGTGTATCCGAGGCAGGCACTCTTGCCACTAGGCTATATCCCCAGCCCCTGAAAGCCTTTTAATGAAATTTTAAAAATAGATTTTGATCAGTTTGGCCCTATAGATGACTTTTTCATTTTATTGAAAGTATTTTCTCCTAATAACCATTACTATAACTTTTACTAAAAGAAAAGAAAATCAAAATTTTTAAACATAAAATAGAAATTCTGTTAAAAGCAGCAGTACATTTTAGCAGCACTGTTGTAAGTTCAAAGCCTTTGACTTCAACTGGTTTACTTCGTTTACACATTAATAAAATGTTTTTGAAATATCAGACTATGAGTAATACAATCCCTTTATTGTTGCTGTTAATAAAATTTTAGAATATAGTTCAAGAAGTTAGCAAAGTATTTCCTATGCCCCGTAAGTGAAGAAAATGATTTTCCTTGACTGACATATTCTAGAGATTTATTATCACCATTTACATAAGATATGACCAGTATGCCTTAGATGGAATAAAATATTTAACCACAAATGTTTCTACATGCTTCCAGTAGTTTCCTTTCAGTGATACACTTTCCTGAGATACACAAGTTTGTAAGATCAAACAAGTAAGGTTATTTTTTCTTGGCCTGATAAAAAGGGCAATCTAAATATTTAGAAACATTTGTATTAATAAAGTTAAACATACTTTAACACTGTACACTTTTCTGATATTATGTTTACTTCTTCATGCATTGTATTAAGAAAAGAAAAGCATTCCTCGATTGTTCAATGAGACTCTTCAAACATTAGCCAATTCGTTCTGTTGTTTTATGAAAAATATGTCTTAATAGTATATGAAGTTTTTGTCAATACTTTCACATTTTTCTAGAAAATTCTTAAAGATCTACTACTTACCATTCTGTAAACCAGATCTCTTACTCCTCTTTCCTGAGTTCTGTATCCTTTTACCAATGAAATGTAACCATCATTCTACCATCTGCTTCTATGTGTTCAATTTTTGAAGATTTCACAGCTAAATGAGACCCTGCAGTAATTCTTTTTCTGTGCCTGGTGTCTTCCAATTTAGTTACTTTCTAGAATACCATTATTGTGTTTCAAGAATTAAACTCAACAAGGATATTGTTTTAGCTTCTTCTTTTGAATGACCCCCCCCCACCTCTTTTCCTCTCCCCTCCCTTTCCTTCCTCCCTCTCACCTTTCCTCTTCCCTTCCCTCCTTTCTTTTCTCCTTCCTTCTGTCCCCTTCCCCTCCCTCCTATACCTCTCTCCCTCCCTTCCTCTGTCTTCTTCCTTTCCTCCCTCCCTCCCACCTTTTCCTTTTCTCTCTCCATCTTCCTTTCTGTCATTCATCATCATTCTCTAAACTTTTTTTTGAAAAAAAAGAAACTGGATATTCAGTGTCTGGAAGTGTTACATAGATTAGAGCACATTATTATGTTAAAATAAGACCAACTAACCTAACTAAAGCACTATGACCTAATTAATGTACTATGTCCTTACATAGTACATTTTCTAGTTTAATTAGTTGTTTTGACAACTTCCAGAACAATCATATATGTTTTAATTTACAGAAGAATCCTGGTTTGAAATCCTGGATCAGTCTCAAGACATCTTGGAAGAGAAAGCAATGGGTTCACAAAAAATTCAGCCATTGGCAAATTTATGATCCAATTTAGAGAGCTCAAAAAGCGAATTTGTTTAAATTTGGAGAATAAAATTGTTCTCTTAGGAAAGAAATCTGTGCCAGAATATACCATGAAATTTAAAATGCTTTTTGTTTGAAACCAATGACTACGGATCAAATGATGACTTGGGTCATTTTCTAACAATGTCTAACAATAGCTCATCACACTAAATGTAAATATCTTATGCTTGATGTTCTTGTTTTCTGAACCAAGAATTTGATAACTAGCTACATTATTGTAATGAATATCTTCTTATATAACATGCCCCCCAAAGCAAATAAAAGTTATTTTTTTCACAAAACAGCTACTCTAGCATGAAATTACTTTTCTTTAGGAATGCTTTAGACAAATCAAGGAAGAAAGGAAAGAAATATGAGTAGAACGCAAGTTTGTGCAAGGATTTTCTATGTCTGACACAAACATATATTTGTAGACTTTCAAAGTTCTGATACACTTACCTAAGCTCCATTAGGTAGGCTTTTAATTCATTATTTTTACTTAAAAATTAATCAATAAACATAACAAATATAATAGAGAAGGGTCTTCTAAATGCAGTCTAAAAGCCTGAAAAAGTGAATGTTACCTGAGATAGAATATTTAAGTTGCAGCATTTACAATACATATACCTCAAACTGACCAATCAGGATGCATTACCTTGGTGAAAAAAAGGTGCATTTAACGTATACTGAAAGTTGATTTTATAACAATTCAAATATAAAGTAAAACCTTATCTGAATTACATTTCAAAATGCCCAAATAGTTCACATCAATATTTGCATTTCTTACTTATCCTTTTAAAGGCGTTAAACTTGATGAGGCTATTTTGTGCTAATGATGTGCAGATAATATATATTTAAAAATAATATTTAACGTCTAATTTGGTAAAAATGAAAAAAAAATCTTAAAATTAACATGTTCAATGAAATCTAGAAGACTCACCTTTACTAGATAGAAGGCATACATCAAATTAATTTGTTCAGACAAGGATTCAAAGAGAGATAATTTATAACCTGTGAGAGTCTCATTTCCCATTAGACTTTGCAATATTGCTTTCTATGTTGCTAATACATTGTTTCTTAAATGACTATTCTATTTGATTGACAAAGGAAATTCTATGAATTGAATAAAATAGCTTTAAAAGGTAAAATAATACTAATTGGTAGTGAAATTACAAATTGTTCTTAAAATGGTTGCACATTAAGCTAATTTACACATGCTACTTACATTCCAGAAACAAAACAGCAAATGAAAGCAAGAAAGCATATTATGTTTTTGAATGCTAGTGAACCAAATGTAGTAAATTGCCAAAGAGAAGAGTGATTTATGTTCAAAACATGCCAAGACTTTAATCAATATTGGGTGTCATGTCTCTAGGGACTGAGGGAGGTAAACAAGGCAAAAAGAGGATGGCTAATATTAGTTTCAATTTACATGCAATGTCCATGAGATACAATATATTAAACATAAGAAGAATTTTAAAGTTTGGTATCCAATGTCAAAAACTGTAAGGAATCTCTTGGGACAGGAGATGACTATCTTGTAGTTTATTCTATGTAAGTGAAGCTGTGTAAAATAAAATATCATTTGAGAGATTCAAATTTCTTGCCTCGACCTTAATAATATACTACAGAGTTCAAAAGAGTAAAGCGTATTTGTAGTCCATCAGTAATAATGATGACTTTATTGGAGATTAATTCCAGGGAAAACAACAGGTTTGAAAGATATCAAAAATAACTTAAGCATTGGTTTTCAGTAATACAATGCAAATAAGGAATGGTAAATGTAAATCCTAGAATTTCTCATACTTAATTCACATAGAAATCATTAAACTATAATTTTCTAACCTTTTAAAATAGAAGCAAGTTGCAGTAGCAAAATGACTTTCAGATTTTATGTCTTACTCTACAAGTCATGGTGTATTCTTTTAGAAACATTATAAAATGAGACACTAGGCTTTATAGAAACCATTAATCTACTGTAATACAGAACTTCAAAAGCATAATCTCTCTTTATATGAACTAATCCCTGAATTTCTCTGTGCCAAGTGTCATAATTATCTGTTAGAAAGGAGTGAATGTACATTTTGTTGTTTCTCTATGTTCAAGTCAGTGCCACCGAAAAGCAGGCAAGAAGCAAAAAATTAACTTGAGATGGTTTAAGCTTTCTATCTTTATTAACTCCTGACAAGAAAAATAAAGCTAAGAGCTGGGGAAAAGATATTGTTCTTCTTACACTGAACTTTTATTCATAAAGGGCTTGACAAGTCTTTCCATTTTCTGTCCATGGATGGCATATATCTATTGTCGTATAAAATATCTAATAAAACTAACTGGAAATTTACTAATAGAAGCTAAATCAAGATCCTGAGAGAAAACAATCTTCTGACAATAGTCAAAGAAATAAGCATTTTAGAAGGCTTGATGCAAGAGTCACTTTTTATTACATAAATTCACAGAAAGTGATTTCAAACCCAAATCTACATTTCATGTAGGTAATTACTGTCCTTTTTGCAATTGATGTTGTTGTTATTTAATAGTTGACAAATGAATTCTGCTCATGAAACTAAGGTTTAGTTTTAAAATAATTGGAGGAAGCTGGTCAAGGTCAAAATTTGCTTTTTGAGAACTTTAAAATGTATTCCCACCCATCTTCTTTCATGGTTTGAGAATTAAACTAGCTTCACTCTCTAGCAGGTGAGTTTCTTTTTAATTTTCTTGTGATAATGACAGATGGCTTCAACATCTACTCCAGTTTTCATAGATAGCATACTAATATAATAGCCCCAAGCAAACTAAATCTACTCTAAGGTTTGCTGCTAACTTACTGAGCCACTTTGAGTTCATTTATGAACCTTTTCCTTTCTTTACATCTTTTCTGCTCCTCCAATTGCTGCATTTAAACATTACAAGGATTCATAATTAGATCCATATTCTGCAAGATGTGATGCTTCTCTTAAACCATATACATGATACATATATATAACCAATATTGATATAATTTTATATAGTTTCCCTTCTGGCAGTTTCTATTATGTCCTGCATTGATGATTCTCCTGGCCAGTTAAGTAACTACAGCAGAAACCAGAGTGAAAGAAATCAACGTATCTAGTCGAATGAAAAACAACCCCATAGCATAAGCATAAATTGTACCTGAATGAAAAATAATTTTAGTTTATAAAATTTAACATGCAGAACGTTTAGATTATTGCTTCCAAATAAAAAAACTGACAGCACTTGTAATTGACATTAAAATAATAATGCATTACAATGAAACCAGTATATTTTTGGTGAGTTATCTGTAACAGATCTATATCTGTATTTGTATCTGTACAGATACAGAGAGTATCTATAATCTGTAATCCATAATGCCTACAATATTTGCATGTATTTAAATTTAAGTAAGCTTTTTAGTTGGTACATAATCAAAATTCAATGATGTCAACCTACTTCCCATTCGAAACTTAAAATTAGCCTAAAAGAGGATTTTAGAGCAACACATTTAATTACAAAGTGTTAAGGCCAGGTAATTGAAGCATAATTAGAGTAGTGATGAGATATATTTGAGGAAATAAACAGTTCCACAGAACTGAATTTATCTTGGCTCTGCAAGTTTGAACTCCAGAGTTGTTGTGAACCTCGGGGAGTTTTAAAAATTGAGTTAATAACTTTTAAAACTCTTCTTGGTGCATATATTTAGAATTTTAACTCAATGTCTAGGAAGAAAAACTGAGAAAAATTCTTTTTTAAATAAAGATTGGTTTATATTGATTATAACATTAATTACATTGCAATCATTGAAAGATGTTTTCTCAAGCAGTCACGCATGTGTGCGTGCCGGTGTATGTAAAATGGCTATTGATTACCTGGTACAATGCATGCCTTAAGAAACACACAAAGATAATCTGGATTTGGAGAAGAGTGGATCGATCACTTTGAAACAGAAAAACCAGAATTTCACCAATTCATTGGATAGCGAGAAATTCATAGCAATTATGTCTAAACTGACTTCAAATTTTACCTAACATTCTTCCTAACAACTCCAGAACAATATTGTGACCTGGTTCAAATAGTATTAACAATAGATTTGGGGTCAGCATTTGATGTTATTAATGACCAAAGCCTCCAATTATCTGGCTAAATTATACTCAGTGATACTGATCCCCCCATTCCACCTCCGCCCCGCATTCTTACTGCCACCTGTCCACCCACTTCGGGAAGCGCCTGCGCCCCTTACATACTTTAAATGAAGTTCGCAAACCAGAAACACACCCCATGTGAAGAATGGCAAACACACACAGAAAAGAATGTCTGGCTAGGTCACTAAAAGACGTTTGCTGGGAGAGACTTAAGGAGTCTGGTTTTGCTTTATAGTCTTTTCTGGCCCGGGAGAGGAATCTTTGTCCCAAGAAGAACTAGCAGCGTTTCCACCTCCATTCCCTCTGGTATCCCTCCTTCCCACCTCAGTTTCCCTAAGCTGTTAAGAGCTCACTCCGCTCCTTCCCTCCGCCTTTAAACTTATTTGGAAGCTAGCAAAGTTTCCGCGCATATTTTGAGCTCAGTTCCCACGTGCGTCGCTGCAGGTCTCCAACTTTCCCCATTCACTTTCTTCCCCGCGAATCCCCGAACTTGTTCCTACTGCGCTTCTCCGAAGCGAGCAGAGGGGACAAAGCGGACCAGGAAAGAGGAAGCGATGAACGTTTCCACCCCCGTCACGGCTAAGTTGCCCCACTCCCGCCCCCTCTCGGTAGATCCTCCCCCACGGAATGCTCATTAGCATAAAACTGGCCGGGACTGGGAGCCACGCTCCAGCGCCGGCCAGCGCATTGGAGGGGTTGGGAAGCCCTGCACGGAGCATCCAGGTCTGCAGAGCATCCCGAGGCACAACGTGCACCTGCTCTCGGCGTGGGCCAGCCTTAAATACCGCGAGAGAAGCAAAGAAAAGGAGGGGGGGGGGCAGAGGAATCTTACTTTATGAGTGTGAGAGACGGAAAGGCCAGTGACCAGAGCGAGAGAGCGAGCGAGAGGGAGGGGGGAGAGTGAGAGAGAGAGAGAGAGAGAGAGAGAGAGAGAGAGAGAGAGAGAGAGAGAGAGAGAGCGCTCTGCAATTCCTTGCCCATCAGCTTGCAAGAATCTGGGGCAAGGGGTCACCTCTCATAAAAGGAAACCTCGCATCTACCTCGGGGCAAACATGCTCTTTATTTCCTTTGCAAACGCACACGCTCGCCCGCGGACACATGCACACATGCGCGCACACGCAGACCCCTCCCCTTGACAGGCTTCCCTTAGGGACTTGGGGACTCGGGGCAGAACTCCCCGGCAGTTTCCCCGTCCGAGCCCCGGGACAACCCCGGGGCCTCTCGGCCCCCAGTTTCCTTCCCCTCCTGACCTCAGAGTGCCCTCCTCAGCCGCCAGCCCGAGCCCGGGACTTCCTAGTGGGCCCCTCGCCGGGAGCGTGTCTCCCTGATCCCCAAACCCTGCCGGGAAGGGTCACGACCTCTCCCCCTCCCCCCACCCCTGC